>NC_051222.1:2091661-2121661 GCF_015220715.1 Pygocentrus nattereri | reverse complement strand
GTGACGTATCATTAATCACACTGCAAAGCTTTGAAATGCCCGACTCAGATATGCATTAACCACTTCAGTCCTTTATTAATACCTTTCTGCTTCTGCATATCTTTGTGTTTTGAATAAGCATGTTATCTTTCTACGGAACCGTGAAGTGCTCGCTGCTGGAATAGGAGATATCAGTCCATAAAATACCCCCAAAAGCACTAATCTACACTAGAAAAGAAGATATTAGTCCATACATAACCCCAAAATGCTCATATGCACTAGAATAGGAGATATAAGTCCATAAAGTACCTCAATAGATACCCGTATACTCTAGAGTAGGAGATATTAGTCTATAAATGACTTGGGAAAAAATGCTTATGTACACTAGAATAGGAGATATTAGTGCATAAACGATTTAGTAAGCACTCCTATACATAGGAATATAGGGTATTAGTCTATACATCACCAAAGTAAATGCTCATATGCACTAGAATAGGAAATATTCGCCCATAATCTACCTCCAAACATGCTTCTAAAATCTAGAATAGGAGATATTAGACCACACATGACCTACAACATTCCCCTGTACATGAGAATAGGAGATATTAGTCCATAAGTGACCTACAACATACCCCTGTACATGAGAATAGGAGATATTAGTCCATAAGTGACCTACAACATACCCCTGTACATGAGAATAGGAGGTATTAGTCTATAAGTGACCTACAACATACCCCTGTACATGAGAATAGGAGGTATTAGTCTATAAGTGACCTACAACATACCCCTGTACATGAGAATAGGAGATATTAGTCCATAAATGGCCTAAAAACACCCCTGTACTCTTGCATAGGAGATATTAGTCCATAAATGGCCTAAAAAGCACCCCTGTGCACTTGAATAGGAGATATTAGTCCATAAATTGCCTGAAAAGCACCCCTGTGCACTTGAATAGGAGATATTAGTCCATAAATGGCCTAAAAACACCCCTGTACACTCGATTAGGAGATATTAGTCTATAAGTGACCTACAACATACCCCTGTACATGAGAATAGGAGATATTAGTCTATAAGTGACCTACAACATACCCCTGTACATGAGAATAGGAGATATTAGTCTATAAGTGACCTACAACATACCCCTGTACATGAGAATAGGAGATATTAGTTCATAAGTGACCTACAACATACCCCTGTACATGAGAATAGGAGATATTAGTCCATAGGTGACCTACAACAGACCCCTGTACATGAGAATAGGAGATATTAGTCCATAAGTGACCTACAACATACCCCTGTACATGAGAATAGGAGATATTAGTCCATAAGTGACCTACAACAGACCCCTGTACATGAGAATAGGAGGTATTAGTCTATAAGTGACCTACAACATACCCCTGTACACTCGAATAGGAGGTATTAGTCTATAAGTGACCTACAACATTCCCCTGTACACTCGAATAGGAGATATTAGTCCATAAGTGACCTACAACATACCCCTGTACATGAGAATAGGAGATATTAGTTCATAAGTGACCTACAACGTACCCCTGTACATGAGAATAGGAGATATTAGTTCATAAGTGACCTACAACAGACCCCTGTACACTCGAATAGGAGATATTAGTCCATAAGTGACCTACAACATACCCCTGTACAGTCAAATAGGAGATATTAGACTATAAGTGACCTACAACAGACCCCTGTACACTCGAATAGGAGATATTAGTCTATAAGTGACCTACAACATTCCCCTGTACACTCGAATAGGAGATATTAGTCTATAAGTGACCTACAACATACCCCTGTACACTCAAATAGGATATATTAGTCTATAAGTGACCTACAACAGACCCCTGTACACTCGAATAGGAGATATTAGTCTATAAGTGACCTACAACATACCCCTGTCTGCTCAAATAGGAGATATTAGTCTATAAGTGACCTACAACATACCCCTGTACATGAGAATAGGAGATATTAGTCTATAAGTGACCTACAACATACCCCTGTACATGAGAATAGGAGATATTAGTCTATAAGTGACCTACAACATACCCCTGTACATGAGAATAGGAGATATTAGTCTATAAGTGACCTACAACATACCCCTGTACACTCGAATAGGAGATATTAGTCTATAAGTGACCTACAACATACCCCTGTACATGAGAATAGGAGATATTAATCCATACGTGACCTACAACATACCCCTGTACATGAGAATAGGAGATATTAGTCCATACGTGACCTACAACATACCCCGTACACTCGCATAGGAGATATTAGTCCATAAATCGCCTGAAAAGCACCCCTGTGCACTCGAATAGGAGATATTAGTCCATTAATTACCTCGAAAATGCTTTTGTACACTAGAAAATATAAGAAATTGGTCCATAAATGACCTCAATAGATCCTTCTAGACTCTGGATTTGGAGACATTAGTCCATGGATGATCTAAATAAACTCTCATGTGCTAAAATAAGTGATAAAAAAAATAATTTGATAACATGTTCAAATTATCAATAATTATATAATTATTTATATAATCGTGCAGTCCATGAAGAAAACGGTCCAGGTGGCCAAACTGGATTTTTGCTTGTTAGATTAGAAAAAAGAAAACGGAGGCCAGATGAGGCCGGGGTGGATCAATGGGCCTCATTAGGAAGGTGAACACACACATGTACACACACAGCAGGGGGCAGGGCTCATAATACAGCCTGAAACCTGGCAACCCCCGCTATATTCTCAGTACCGCAGGTCGTAATGATACAATTCAATTACTCAGCTTGACCTCTGCCTCGCCTTTTCATCTCGTTTCTTTAGCCAGAGACACACAAACGTTTCAAGGCTGGCTGTGTAGTTCAGGTCGACTGACGGGTCCACGTTCTGCTCTGGAGGCGGCCCTTTCTGCCTTCATCACTGTTCTGGCCAGATTTTCACATCATGAAGGACTTTATAACCAAAAGACAGAGATGGGGACTCGAGTCGGTAACTCATACCGCAGTGACTCAGTTCAGACATTCACCCCAGTGGGTTCATTTAGACTCACACCCCTATGATTAGACTTGGTTTCACACATCAGAGACTTAATTCATATTCACAGAGACTTCAGACTCAATTCACACTCATACCTCTGGGACTCGAGACTCCACTCTGACTCTCATCTTAAAGACTTGAGACTTGACTTGCATGCACACCTCAGGGCCTCTGGGCTCGGCTCAAATTAACACCTCAAAGACTCGGATCAGACAAGCACCTCAGAGACTCGAGACCTGGCTCAGGCTTGCACCTCAGAGACTCGAGACCTGGCTCAGGCTTGCACCTCAGAGACTCGAGACCTGGCTCAGGCTTGCACCTCAGAGACTTGAGACCTGGCTCAGGCTTGCACCTCAGAGACTCGAGACCTGGCTCAGGCTTGCACCTCAGAGACTCAAGACCTGGCTCAGGCTTGCACCTCAGAGACTTGAGACCTGGCTCAGGCTTGCACCTCAGAGACTTGAGACCTGGCTCAGGCTTGCACCTCAGAGACTCGAGACCTGGCTCAGGCTTGCACCTCAGAGACTCGAGACCGGGCTCAGGCTTGCACCTCAGAGACTTGAGACCTGGCTCAGGCTTGCACCTCAGAGACTCGAGACCTGGCTCAGGCTTGAACCTCAGAGACTTGAGACCTGGCTCAGGCTTGCATCTCAGAGACTTGAGACTCAACTCTGACACACTTCAGAGACTTGTGAGTCGACTCAGACATGACTTAGACACACCTCAGAGGCTTGAGACACAACTTGGACTCACACCTCAGAGACTCAAGACTCGACTCTGGCTCACACTTCAGAGATTCGAGTCTCGACTTGGACTCGCACCCCAGAAACTTGAGAATCAACTCAGACTCACACCTCAGAGACTCAATTGACTCAGACTCAGAAACTTGAGAATCGACTCAGTCTCCCACTTCAGAGACTCAAGAATTGACTTGGACTCGCACCTCAGAGACTCAAAACTCGACTCTGGCTCACACTTCAGAGATTCGAGTCTCGACTTGGACTCGCACCCCAGAAACATGAGAATCAACTCAGACTCACACCTCAGAGACTCAAGACTCGACTTGGACTCACACCTCAGAGACTCAATTGACTCAGACTCAGAAACTTGAGAATCGACTCAGTCTCCCACTTCAGAGACTCAAGACTCGACTTGGACTTGCACCTCAGAGACTCGAGACTCGACTCAGACTCACACCTCAGAGACTCGAGACTCGACTCTGACTCACACCTCAGAGACTCGAGACTCGACTCGGACTCACACCTCAGAGACTCGAGACTCGACTCGGACTCACACCTCAGAAACTTGAGAATCAGCTCAGAATCACACCTCAGAGACTCGAGACTCGACTCGGACTCACACCTCAGAGACGCGAGATTCGACTTGGACCAGAACCTCTGAGACTCAAGACTTGACTTACAACCTCAGACATTCCCGTATAAATGGTATGTATTTATAAGTACTACAATATGTTAGGAGTTATATATGTAATGATATAATAAACATTCTGAATTAATTTCTAATCAAATTAATATCCAGAATTACTCATGAAATCGTAAGGCAGACAACGTATTTTCGAGTAGTGTGTGAGATTTTAATCCACACACGTTGTAGATTTTCATAGATAGAAATAATAACAAAAGCTATTTTGGAAAACATGTAGGTTCCAATAAAACTGCACGTCCCATTAGTACCTGTCTGAGGCACTGAGTCGCCGGTGTTTCGTACGACTGTGTCCTGACGTCTTTAAGATTTCATGCACGCTTCACTTTGGCACTTCTTTTGTTTGTTTTCTTTTGTCGTTTCTGTTTTGCTAACAAATGGAAGTCTGTCCGTCTGGGACCGCGTCCACGTTCCGCTGTTCTGCTGAATTCATTCCCTTTTAAAAGCCTTTATAATATTTATGTATTCATCACTCCACGTTCAGAGAGGAGTCCTGATGTACGACAACCGTGGAGAAATTAAAGAGCAAATAAAATATACATGGCCTGTCAGAAGTTTGGGCACACAGTGCTTTTCCGAGGAATGTTCGATTTGCACCGTTTTCAATTAAGTGAGAAAGGAATCTCTATGAAGGTCATCATAGAACAGCTCTAATGCTTTGGGCATGTTTAATATTCATATCTTTAACGCTCAGCTTCATGGTCATCAAGGATGTGAAGAGCAGGTTCTGCCTAAATAAAGATTCCACAGTTTTCCTTTGGCCTAAATTTGCTGGATACACCCGGAAGGTTTGAGTGCTGACATGGCAACAAGGCTAGAAAGTGGGCGTGGCCTTCGGCTTTATTCCCATTCTAGAACCATTATTAATACGGATACCAATGTCTACACGTATGATGTTGTTTTCCTTGAAGGACAATCTTCCACTGTGTGAAGCTGCTTTTCCACTGCCTGGTGCTGCTTGTGACTCGCCTTGACTCACTTTCGGTACCAGCTAGTTCATTATCCACTGCGGATATAGCGCCCCCTCAATGTAGCTGGATGTCAAAGCAATGCCAAATGAAGCTACCGTGATGTGAAGGAGGTGAGACAAAAGACCAGAAGAGTTTGGGAAAAACTACAGTTCAGACGACGAGATGATTCCGGTTTGTCTTAAAGAAGGCGGCACAAGAGGAGGAGGTGGTACCCAAACAGTGCCCGGTAGATTTGCCTAGAGGAAATCCAAAAAAGACGAGTCGAGTCGAGCCAGTTCCATGCAGTGGAAATGCAGCCTTTGGGTCCACAAAACTAGAACTGTGCTTTTGTCCATTGGTCATTGGTCCAGTGCTGAAGGTTCCAGCTTGGGTTTTGGTACCTCCCAAATCAAGATCAGGACCAGACGGTACTTGAGGATGTTCTCCCCTCTGTTTGGGAACACTGCACCTCAAAACAATAATGGTTTAGTGAATTATTTACTTTTCCAGGTGAAGATAAGATGTTCTTCAGTGGAGTTATTTGGGATGCGGTTCAGTAGGGTTCTATGGGATGTTCTTCAGTGGAGTTATTTGGGATGTGCTTCAGTAGGGTTCTATGGGATGTTCTTCACTGGAGTTCTTTGGGATGCGCTTCAGTAGGGTTCTATGGGATGTTCTTCAGTAGAGTTATTTGGGATGTGCTTCAGTAGGGTTCTACGGGATGTTCTTCAGTGGAGTTCTTTGGGATGAGCTTCAGTAGGGTTCTATGGGATGTTCTTCAGTGGAGTTCTTTGGGATGCACTTCAGTAGGGTTCTATGGGATGCGCTTCAGTAGGGTTCTATGGGATGTGCTTCAGTGGAGTTCTTTGGGATGCGCTTCAGTAGGGTTCTGTGAGACATGCTTCAGTAGGGTTCTATGGGATGTTCCTTAGTAGAGTTCTTTGGGTTGTGCTTCAGTAGGGTTCTGTGTGACATGCTTTAGTAGGGTTCTATGGGATGTGCTTCAGTAGGGTTCTGCAGGACATGGTTCAGTAGGGTTCTATGAAATGTTCTTCAGTAGGGTTCTGTGCGACATGGTTCAGTAGGGTTCTATGGGATATGCTTCAGTAGAGTTCTATTGGATGTTCTTCATTAGAGTTCTTTGGACTCGAACCCAGACCCTTCTTGCTGTGAGGCACAGTGTTCTGTGCCGCGCTATAATATAAATATTTCAACATACATTTCGAATATATTTTTCTAAACTATAGTGTGTAAAAGTACATGTAATGTTAATTTATAGTACTTAATATATTTGCATATATTTCACAATGTTATTAACATATCGCTGCTGTCAGGACAAAACCTTGCATCTCCATTTTTGTCCGTTTTTCAGATTTTGACATATTTTGAAAATGTTTGTTGGCCTTTATATTGTGTGTAAGTTTCATGATGAATGGACCAAAAAAAACGGCCCAGAATGGCTCAGAAAGACGTCTGGTTCCATTGACTTACATTAAAAGTGGAGCAGGTTTTTCCCTTCTCCTGTAAAGTTCCCTTTTTGATCCGACAGCAGCGATTATACTTTTAAAACATGTAAATATGTTTTCTCTGCACATGTTCATGGATTAAAAATGAAATGCTAATTTTGAAAAAATATATGTGGGACTTTATTGTTTGTTCCCATTTGGGACAGATGAAGTATTGTGATACACACTGTGCTGTAATTGTTATTTTTCTATATGCCATTTTCAGTCCCGAAAGGCTTCATTTCTCTCATTTAATCCTAATTTTTCTCCCTGTTTTTGAAGCGTGGCGGCGTTTGAGAGGACGCAGACTGTAAGCAGCAGATTCATATTGGGTAAACGGTGTTTATTACAGGGGCAGTTCCAGTAAGTCCTGCAGCCGCTGTTTGTTTGCTGATGCTGTAAACGAGCCATAGAGGGATTTCACATCTACATTTCCTACAAATTACAAACTTTTCTTATCTCATTTTCTCCGCTCTGCTCTCTGACTGCTGCACGGGAAGCGGCTGTTTTACTGCGACTGCAGCTCTGATCAGCCTCATAAAGAACAAACAGATTATTAAAGCTCTGAGATCTGAGGGTTTTAGTGCTTTATTAAGAGGAAACGTGTATCTCTCCATTTATTTAAGCAGCAGAGCGATGTGGAGCTCAGAGCTCTCGACAGCTCATATACACTTACAGTTACAGCAATAATGTTTACATAATCAGGCCTGATTTACATTAGATTACAGAAGATAATCACTCATTCACCGTTAACATGGAGAGGGGGTGGAGAGAGAGAGAGAGAGAGGAGGGGAGAGAGAGAGAGAGAGGAGGGGAGAGAGGGGGTGGAGAGAGAGAGAGAGAGAGAGAGAGGAGGGGAGAGAGAGAGAGAGTGAGAGAGAGAGAGAGAGAGAGAGAGAGAGAGGAGGGGAGAGAGAGAGAGAGGGAGAGAGAGAGAGAGAGAGAGAGAGAGAGAGGAGGGGAGAGAGAGAGAGAGGGAGAGAGGCAGAGAGAGGGAGAGAGAGAGGGGGTGGAGAGAGAGAGAGAGAGAGAGAGAGGGAGAGAGGCAGAGAGAGGGAGAGAGAGAGGAGGGGAGAGAGAGAGAGAGAGAGAGAGAGAGAGAGACATAGAGGGGGGAAGAGAGAGAGAGAGAGAGAGAGAGAGAGAGAGAGAGAGAGAGAGAGAGAGAGAGAGAGAGAGAGAAACACACACACACACTCAGGTTCAGCACAACTAACACTACGTCAACAGAAACACAGCATTATATTTATAAGTCCTCTGTTGAGTGTTTTGCTCTTTACCCCAAACCCAAAATTTCCACTGTGGAAATATTACATTTCATGTCACCACAAAAACACAGAACTTTAACATGTGGGCGGAGCCTTCTTTTAGCCACGCCCCTGTATTTCAGAGCAGGAATGAGGTTGCATCCCTGTCCCTCATGGCCACATGGTGAGCAGATAGATCCCATTGTTTTGGAGTAAATGAGTCCCAAACTCTGAAAGTCAGTGGAACATTAAGAACATTTCCATGAAACCTGATGATTTTCCGTGTGAATGGCTGTTCAAAGCTGTGTCTGCTGGTCCTGCACTGGCTGCGTTTTTGAGCTCAGAATGAGCTGAAACTGCCCCCAACGTCCCAAACGTGTTTTCGGCTCTGACTCTGAACCAGTTCAGCAGAATCCCCCGTTTACAGAACATGTGGTCATGCTTTAGTCCGTGGTCACAGATAATCAGGTCTATTTGAGATTTCTGAGCAAGGTGCCTTCAAAGCTTCACCAGCTCCAGAGAGGTGCATGTGAAAGAAAAGAAAGCATTTTTTTGCAGTGGGGAGGCGGCCTTGCTGCAGGAATCACAAGTAGCCTGGACGAACGCCAGAGTCTGTGGGCTTCCCTCAGGAAGAGAGTGACCGCTGGTCAGGGGGAGAGGAGAGGAGGCCAAGCGGCTCGTCTTCACCAGAGTTAGAGCAACCCAATCAGGTTCAATCAGTTTTACCCACTTCACTCCAAACTGGAGCCGATCGGCCGATCAGCCAATCTGAAGTTTGCCTCTTTAGGTTTCAGCACTGGAGCTACTAGGCTAACGTAGCTAAGCAACAGCAGCCAATGTCCACCACTTAGCATGGTGCTAGCTGCCTGTCTTAACCATCACAGTTGCCTCAAAGTGTGTGAAGATGCCCATTAACCTCTATTATAAAACAGATACTGAGGGGCTGACCACTTATGTTCTTAACTAGAACTGGGCTGGTCAGCTAAAACAGGCTAAAAGATAGCAAACATGCTAAACAGCCCCATCATTAATATCACAGGCTTGAATTAAAGCACTTACGGTATAATTTACTGTAAAACTGCAGCTTAAAAGACTAAAGAGTGTCACTTTAATGTCTTACAGGCTTCAAACATCTGTGTTTCAGACAGAAGTCGCGTCAAACCCAGGCTGAATCCCAAACGGCTGCGTACTCCCTAAATAGTGTTCTAGCTGTGAATGTTTAGACGTTCTGGCCTCTACAGTCAAACAGTGCGTCATGTGTTGAGTGTGGACGAGTCTGAATCCCAAATGACTGCTGTGTTTTGCTCGGTTGGGCTGCAGGATCCAGTATTTAAACTCCTACGTCGTGCACTATGTAGGGAGCAGGGAGCCGTTTGAGACTCAGCCCCAGTGTGAGAAGAGGGTGCAGCTGGATTGGCGCTAAATAAGACTCTTAGTGGTAATTTCGTGAGCAAAAAGTACTTCGTATCTCTGAAAAGGTAACTTTACAGGAGAAGGGAAAAACTTGCATTACTTTCAATGGAAGTCAATGGAACCAGACGTATTTCCAAGTCATTTTTGGCCATTTATTTCGGTCCGTCCTTCATGAAATTTACACCCAGTGTAAAGGCCAACGTGCATATTCAAACGATGTCAAAAACTGAAAATTGACAAAAATGGAGATACGAGGGTTTGTTCCGACAGCAGCGACATGTTTATTGTTACACAACAAAACGTTTTTTAACAAATCATGAAATGACCACAACATACAGCAATGGGTGACCGAACGTTCTCCTCACTCAGCAGTGCATGGTTGCCTGGCAACCATGCGATACTCTAAAGGGGCTGGAATACTTGTTTATGTTCATTATTATTAATAATAATTTTAAACTATTTTCTGAGAAATTGTATATTTTATCATATTTGATGTTGGCCACCGTTTTATAAAAGCAATAAGACACTTAAGGCCATGCATTAGTGTGATTTTATCACAGGGAAGGGGGTTTTATTCTGTTTCGTGCCGTGCCTAACGACACCCTTCCCCGTGATAAAACCACAGCGATGCCCGACCTCTCGCGGCTTATTGCTTTAATAGACCTCACTGAAGCCAATGTAACTAAGACGTAGTGGAAGTTATTAGGTGGCATTAACAACTGCATCCCTAAATAATGCCACAGTGGCCTCAAACCATGCGGAGATGTTCATTAATCTCTAATGGACTTGATTCTGTGTTTTCTGACACTGTGCTGCTATCTATAAAAATACAGACGGAATTCAGGCCTTAAGACTTTATTGAAGCTTTCTGATTAACTTTTGTCCAGTTTTATCGACAACATTTGTGGTTATTTCCTTAATTTACTTATCCTTACATCTAACTATTCTTTTAAAGAGTATTCATATATCTGCCACCTGCAATCTCAAAGAAGAAAGGCCTCCAAAAAGTGGTTTGGACATATCCGGTCGTGTGTGAAAGTTTTGGCAACCTGATCAAATTACGTTTACGAGACGTGTTCTCAGGAGTGACCAATCCGATGGACGAGTCTGGGTTTGGCGGTTTCCAGGAGACAGTACTTGTCTGACTACATTGTGCCGAGTGTAAAGTTTGGTGGAGGGGGGATCATGGTGTGGGGCTGTTTTTCAGGAGTTGGGCTCGGCCCCTTAGTTCCAGTGAAAGGAACTCTTAAAGCTTCAGCAGACCAAGAGATTTTGGACAATTTCCTGCTCCCAACTTTGTGGGAACAGTTTGGGGACGGCCCCTTCCTGTTCCAACATGACTGAGCACCAGTGCACAAAGCAGGTCCATAAAGACGTGGATGAGCCAGTTTGGTGTGGAAGAACTTGACTGGCCTGCACAGAGTCCTGACCTCAACCCCATAGAACACCTTTGGGATGAATTAGAGCGGAGATTGTGAGCCAGGCCTTCTCGTCAAACATCTGCGTCTGACCTCACAAATGCACTTCTGGAAGAACGGTCAGAAATTCCCATAAACACTCCTAACCCTTGTGGAAAGCCTTCCCAGAAGAGCTGAAGCTGTTATAGCTGCAAAGAGTGAGCCGACATGATATTAAACCCTATGGATCAAGAATGGGACGTCACTCAAGTTCATATGAATGTGAAGCCAGACGACCGGATACTTTTGGAAATATAGTGCTTGTTGGGTGTCTTATGGCTTTATGTACATATAAATGATAATAAAGTAACACCACACACAAACTATTATGTAGAGCCCAGTTATGTCAACTGCAAAAGAAGTTATGAGAATAAATAAATAAATAAATAAATACGGCTTGACGGCTGCCACGCGCTGCGGTGGCTGCTGATCCTCTGACAGGCTGACGCGGCCGTGTAGAGGAGCGGGAGCGGGAGCCTGCGTCTGATACTTAAATGAATAATTGAGGGTGCTCTTGTTTTCAGGCCTGACACAGATGAACTCGTTGGAGTGCGTTCTGTCGTTCGCTGGGATCTTCAGACGGAGGGGCTCCGTGGCTCTGCTCCCTCTTTCTTCTTTCTCTTTTCTGCTCCAGATTCCTCCAGTCAAGAAACAGAGAAAGCCTCACAGAGCAGAGACATGAAAGAGGAGAGTCAGCCTCTCATCATCTTACTGTACATCACACTGTACTGCTCCCCAAACTCAGCCTGATCTCTCACTCACTCAGCTGATCCTGAAACAGACAGACACATACGTACACACACAGACAGACAGACAGACAGACAGATCGATACACAGACAGACAGACAAAGTACACACAGACAGACAGACAGACAGACAGATCGATACACAGACAGACAGTACACAAAGTACACACAGACAGACAGATAGACAGACAGATCGATACACAGACAGACAGACAAAGTACACACAGACAGACAGACAGACAGACAGATAAATACACAGACAGACAGATAGACAGATCGATACACAGACAGACAGTACACAAAGTACACACAGACAGACAGATAGATACACAGACAGACAGTACACAAAGTACACACAGACAGACAGACAGATACATACACAGACAGATAAGTACACACAGACAGACAGACAGATAAATACACAGACAGATAAGTACACAGACAGACAGACAGACAGGCAGGCAGACAGGCAGATAGACAAACAGACAAACAGTACACAAAGTACACACAGACAGACTGATAAGTACACAGACAGACAGACAGACAGATAGACAGATAAGTACACAGACAGACAGACAGACAAACAGATAGATAGAGACAGACAGACAGACAGACAAATAAGTACACAGACACACAGACAGATAGATAGACAGATAAGTATACAGACAGATAGACAGACAGATACACAGACAGATAAGTACACAGAAAGACAGACAGACAGACCTACAGACAGCCAGATAGATAAATAGACAGACAGCCACACAACTAGATAGATCTTTCTAACTTTGATTCATCTGACCACAGAACAGTTTTCCATTTTGCCTCAGTCCATTTTAAATGAGCTCTGGCCCAGAGAAGGTGGCAGCATTTCTGGATCGTGTTGTCATGCGGCTTCTTCTTTACCTGATACAGCTTTAACCTGCGTTTGTGGATTTGCCAGTGAACTGTGTTCCCAGACACTGACTTCTGGAATTGATCCTGAGCCCATGGAGTGATTTCAGTACAGAATCAGGCCTGTTTTCAATGCAGTGGCACCTGAGGGCCCGAAGACCACGAGCGTCCAATACTGTCCGTCGGCTGTGTCCCTTGCATGCGGGCATTTCTCCAGATTCTCTGACTGTTTTGATGATATTTTGTACTGTAGATGGTGGAAAATCCAAAGTCTTCAGAATTTTATGTTGAGGACCATTTTTCTGAAATTGGTCCACAGTTTCAGACAGTTTTTCTCATTTTGGTGAACCTCCGCCCATCTCCCCGCCTCTGGGAGACTCCGCCTCTCTAAAATGCTCTTTTTATAGATAATGCCCAGTCATGTGATTCCAGCAGCTCCTTATTAGTACCACTTACTCTTCCAGCCTTTTGTTGCCCCTGTCCCAACTTTTTTGACATGCGTTGCTGCCATCAAGCCCTGAATGAGTTTTTCATGAAATGGTCAAATGTCTCACTTTCAACACCTGATGTGTGTTCTATGTTCTACTGTGGAAAAGACGTGGGTCTATGAGATTTACACATCAGTGCATTCTGTTTTTATTTACATTTCTTTGCATTTTACACAGCTTCCCAACATTTTTTGGAACTAGGGTCGTACATGAAACCACCCACACCTGTAAATAATCAATCGAAAACAAATAAAAAAAAAGTTAGATAATTCAGACATTAGAAAAACCCAGAAAATAAATAAAAAAATACAGATATAAGTACCACCCAGACAGAAAGTATGTAGAAAAGCTCATTTGAAAATCTATTTAAATAAATTTACAAATTAATGAACTCACATACATAGAAAAATATATAGAAATACCAAGTGACAGAGAGATTAATCCAAAAGAAAGAGATTTAGAAAAATAAATAAATAAATAAACAAATAAACAAATAAAGACAGACAGATGGACAGAAAATGGTTGTATAGGCTCCTCCTGGCATAAAGCATCCTTTCCTATTCGTTCTATGTTCCTTTAACGCCTCAACTTTCACTCTCCCTTTTTCCCTCGTTTCCTCCTTCAGTCCAGCTGTCCAGTAGAGCACGAACGGTTCTCCACCGCAGTCCTCCTCCTCCTCCTCCTCCTCGTCCTCTCTGACTGACAGACAGGACGCTAAACCATCCTGCCAGATCCACCTGCAGCCGTTCAGTCCTGCAGCTCCAGCACCACAGGCTCCTCACCACATCCCTGAAGACCCACTGAGCCACTGAGGAGGTCAAAGACGAGCTCAGAGGTCTGACGCCTTAAAGATGAGTTTATATCCACAGACTACAGGAGTTTAGCCCCGCCCACTCAGCCTACAGCAGATTAGCTCCACCCATTCAGATACAGCGGTTTAGCCCCACCATTCAGCTTCAGCAGTTTAGCTCCACCCATTCAGCCTACAGCAGATTAGCTCCACCCATTCCGCTACAGCGGTTTAGCTCCACCCATTCAGCCTACAGCAGATTAGCTCCACCCATTCCGCTACAGCGGTTTAGCTCCACCCATTCAGCCTACAGCAGTTTAGCTCCACCCATTCAGCTACAGCAAATTAGCCCCACCCATTCAGCTTCAGCACTTTAGCCCCGCCCATTCAGCCTATACATACAGCATTCTTCATGCGGCCTCATGACTTTATTCGTTTAACAGACTGACCTGTGTGCTGGTAATAACCCGTCTGTGCTCCCTCAAGCTCAGCTGTCTAAACCGCGCGAAGTAAAGCTGAAGGCCTAGGCGTTAATTTAACAGATCCTAATGCTGAGTAGAACATCTCTCAGACGGTGCTGCTGCCATGCTTCACCATCATTACTGCCCATTTCATCTTCATAGCTATTCAAGTCAGTGTGGAATCAGAACCACATAACTGGCGTACAGAACGACACTGGAGATGGCGCCAAAGCTCCCTCGGGGAAAGTGCTGCTGGTGGGACACTTTTTTTATTTAACTTCCACTTCACATTTACGCACATGACATCTTTTGGCTTCGGATATGAATACTTTGGGGCGAAGCTGTTGTTGGCGATCACGGCTTTGGGACGTCTACAGTAAGAAGCAATGAGCTTATGGCAGCTTTGAGGTTCTATTTTGGCCAATTCCTGATCTTTGGAAACATTCTTGAATTCTCCGGGGTGATGAGGGTTCCTCTGATAGACTCGGTTCCACAATCGCTGATAAACCTTCAGTGAAAAGCAGGAGACTGGCTAGGTCACGCCGGCCCAGTCTTAAGTTATTTTGGCTGTATGTTTGGGATCATTATCTTGCTGAAATGTCCATCTTTTACCCAGATTCTCTTGGCTGATGCCATCAAATTCTCCTGTAATATCTCCAGAACATCGCTCCATTCATGTTCCTTTCAGTGTGCTGTAGTACTCCAGTACTATTAGCAGAGAAGCAGCTTCACACCACGATGCTCCCACCATCATGCTTCACTGTGGGCGCTCCAAGGATCGCTCAACCCTTGTTTCTCCAGACATGATGTAAGTACACACCTAAATGCATCTATATATCATATCCTATGTATCATGATGATGAAAATGATGATGATGAAAATACATATACTATTATACACTATATGTATATTATACACTTTTATAATATTATACACTATGTTATATGAATAATTAAGATTAAGTGACCCTTATTAGTTCCACAACAGGGAAATTTAGGAGTTAGGAGTTAGGTGTCTTGCTCAAGGGCACTTCAGTCATGTACCGGTGGCCTTCTAGCCACAGGGCCGGTTCCCTGACCTCTGGCCCACGACTGCCCCACAGGTTGTGGTCTTGTTTTTACATAATCAACATAACGCCTAAAATCTAGATGACCAGTTTACATTTTGAGAAGTGATTATTTTGAGACAGTAAGTCAAGTTTTCATTGTATCAGGACATCCAATGAGTTGTTTTGAGATATTAAGTCAGCAGTTCAGGATATCAAGCTTTTATGGCAAGATACGAAGCCAATATTTGGACATGAATCCTTGTTAATTTTTGATGATTTTAAAAGACATGTACATATTGCCGTTGTCGTATGGGAACTTTACAGGAGAAGGAAAAAACCTTTTTTACGTTTAATGTAAGTCAATGGAACCAGACGTCTTTCCAAGTCAGTTTGGGACATTTATTCTGGTCCATTCATCATGAAACTTACACACAACGTAAAGGACCGCAGGCGCTTTCAGATTACGTCCAAAACTGAAAAACGTCAAAAATGAAGATACAAGGTTTTGTTCCGCAGCGACATACAAATTTACACAAACTTGTAAAGTCTTTTGACTTTGTACCTATAAATATGAACCAAAAACGATGTATTGGCAAAAATAAGCAAGGACGTATGTCAAAATATCGATATAAACACATCCGTATGTATATTAAATAAACTCAAAGGTGGACTTACGTTCTAGGTGTATGTTAGAATTGAGCTCGTTTGTTGACTGATACCATAACAGCTATTAAAGGTCCTTTCTAAGTTTAATGATATTCATGTGTGTAATTATTGACATAGTTTGGCTAAAATATTCATAGCAACACACAGATTAGTATAAGAATTCAGTTGGAAATAAATGCTAAACATTAAAACAGTTCAATCCGGTTTATTTTTGCGTTTTAATGTTGATGTCAAGACAATGCGGTAACTCTAATAGTCGGTGGCCTTTATTCATCTAGTTGAACGTTGCCACCTCCTCACTCGGCAGGCTGAATTTCAGACCCTGCTCATGCTAACTGGACATGGTTTGAGGCCACTCTGGGATTATTTAGGTACGCAGCCGCTAATGCTAACTATTAACTTCCATCACAAGTGAGCTACATCAGCGTCGGGGTCTGTTTATCACTGTCCAAAGACATTTCAGACTCCATGGTGGCTGCTCCTGATGTTCCTAGTACATTTTTCCAAAATTCCCAGCTAAAATTGAGTCAAGCGATGTCTGAAACCACAGTCAAGTCTAGGAGAGATTCATGAATGTCTCCCCACGCTTTGAGGAAGTTCGTGACGATGACAGTGCTAATTATTGCCCATTGCTTGTCAGCTACATTCGCCTCGTAGCTCCAGTGCCAGAAGTAAAGACCCCGAACTCATCCGGGCTGATCGGCTGCGTTCAGGCTGAGTGGGAAAACTGGGTAAATATGATTTTTCACTGAGGCATCGCTTTAAGGAAGACTTGAAAGGAAGGAGGCCACCTGAGCATGGTGGGTCAGGGGATTAGAGCTTCAAAAGACACACATAAAAGAGTCTGCGTGCTGGGCGCGAGGCGTCTCCTGCCTCTGCCTCCGAGTCTGCGAGACGAGTCTTTTCTACCAGCTTCCGAAATCAGGTCACTGTCTTTCTTGAAGTTTGAATGACCAGAGTGTAGATTCTGACCCAGATATTCTTCCGTCTTGTGAAAAATACAACCATGACGATTTAAATAATAATCCGACAGGGCCCGTACGAGCCGCAGTCTCTCGAATTTCCACCGCTGCCCTAGTTTGCTGGTGATATCAAACGCAGTAGGAGGGAACTCGTTCCCTCTGTAATATTTCCTCAGACAGACGTCACCTCATCTTCACCGCCAAACCGCCGTCACGGCACGAACGACAATACATAAATAATGTCACGGGGCGAGGGGGTGGGGTGGGGGGGGGGGGGTTTGGCTTTCTTGGAAACAACCAGGACCTCCTTAGAAAGGACTACAGTGAAGAGGAGTTCAGTGTGAGGCTGGTGATACAGTCTCAACCACACAAATACATATATTAGAGTTTTCCGGGGTCTGGAGTCCATAATTCTGTTTTAGAGGGAAAAACATGGCTCTTCTTCCATCTGAGTTCAAACTACATTTACATTTATGGCATTTGGCAGACGCTCTTATCCAGAGCAACTTACAATTTGGTAATTTTACACAGGTAGGCAAAGGCGGTGTTAGGAGTCTTGCCCAAGGACTCTTATTGGTATAGTGTAGGGTGCTTGCCCTGGTCGGGGATTGAACCCCAGTCTACAGCATAGAAGGCAGAGGTGTTAACCACTACACTAACAAACCACATACAGTATCTCAAAACAATGAGTCGTGTTCCAAAATACTGACTTACTATCTTGAAATAAAGACTTACTATGTTGGAGGAACGACTTATTTCCTCTAAATATCTACTATTTCAGAAAATCGACTTTTTTTCTGAAAACATTGACTCACTATGTAGAGTTTATGACTTATCTCAAAAAATAAACTTCCTATGTCAAAAGAAAATGACCATCACTTTCTTCTTCGAAATTTAATAGCTATTTTGACACACCTAAAAATTCAGTCGACAAATCGAGAAAACGTCATTAATGTGAGATCATACGTCAACATTTCAAGATGCTAAGTCAATATTTCAGCATTTCAAGACGTCCGTCCACATTTTGAGAGGATAATGCATCATGTTTGTGATATTAAGTCAGTATTTTAATAAAGTGAGATTTCAACATGAGATATTAATCTTGAACCTGAGATATTAAATTATTTAATTGATCAACTTAATATTTCTAGAGGGTAAGCTTTAATTTCTAAGCCAGAAATTTGACATGTTACTACTAAAACCTTGTATTGACTTTGTACTTATTAATGTGACCAAGAACGTGTATTTATAACATTAATATCATCGATATATCGATAATCTAGAAATAAACAGACATTTGCGTTTATAGTCGCTCCAGCTGGTTTCCTGACACGTTTAATCTGCAACGAGGAACTGACAAACACTAAAACGTCATGAAGCTGAAGTCGCTTCTCATTCGTCAGCTTCTTGTTTAAATTCTCCCGTTCCACCTTAAATGGTACAGCAGTACATTCGGGCTCCTCAGGCACCATTTAAGGTGGAACGAGAAAATTCAAACAAGAAGCTGGCGAATGAGAAACGACATCAGCCTGGTAAAACGTAGCAACACGTTAGCAACCACCTGGGATACCGTAGCAAAACCTTAGCAACCACCCAGTATTCGATAGCACCAGGAGTGGTTAGCTTAGCAACCACTGTGGGATAGCACAGTAATGGCCTAACCACACCTTAAGAACCACCTGGGATAGCACAGTAATGGCCTAACCACACCTTAAGAACCACCTGGGATAGCACAGTAAAGGCTTAGCCACACCATAGCAACCACCTGGGATAGCACAGTAATAGGTTAGCCACACCTTAGCAACCACCTGGGATAGCACAGTAAAGGCTTAGCCACACCATAGCAACCACCTGGGATAGCACAGTAATGGCCAATCCACACCTTAGCAACCACCTGGGATAGCACAGCAATGGTTTTGTTAAGCATTTTACTCCTAAACAAACTTACCTTCAGTTCATCTAACCCAAACTGTAAATGCTAAAAACTCCAGTTTCACTGAGTAACATGACTGAAAATTTTACATTTTCAAATTTAGTTTATGGATTGTTTATCAAGTCTTTTTCCAAATCGATCCTGAAATCTGAACTCTGTAAACACGTATTTTACAACAAGCCTACGTTTGACCTTACGCACAGCTGGTGGACCCGGACAGAGATGTTTGTTTTGCTCCTGAGGCGACAGTTCGTTTACTGAAGACAGAGCTTCGGCTCCTCTACTCACCACAGCAGGCCTCTCGCTAGACGAACTGAAGCTGTTCAGTCTCCAAACGTTGCCTGTTGAGAGACACAGTGTATTTTCTCTTGGTGTCTGAAGGTGAAGTAGATATGACGAAATTAGTTTGTAGGTGGTTGGGGTCACTGGGTCATTCTTCTCAGAGCTGACTATTCCTCTCAGTATCTCCGAAAGCACAGCTGGTCAATCTCATAACAAGCCATGGGATCTTACCCTCACCATAATCTGTGACCTTAACCCTGACCACAGCCATCAATAGTTATACATATATTACCATCAGAATATGAGCTCTGTCAGGGTTTTGGCAGAGGAATTCAGGCAGCGTGATGCTTCATTATTCCACAGTGGTGCCCGATCTACGTCACTATATGCTGTAGTCATAATGGATTAAGCTAAAATGAATCTGAATTATCTTAAATGACACATAGTACCACGAGCACTTAGCTTAGCAACAACCTGGGGAATCACAGTAATGGCGTAGCAACACCTTAGCAACCACCTGGGACACCACAGCAATAGCTTGGCAACACCTTGGCGACTATCTGGGATACCATAGCAATGGCGCAGCAACACCTCAGCAAACACCTGGGATAGCCTAGCAGTGGCCTAGCAACACATTAACAACCACCAGGCCTACCATAGCAAAACCTTAGCAACCACCCAGTATTCGATAGCACCAGGAGTGGTTAGCTTAGCACCCACCTGGGAGAGCACAGTAATGGCCTAGCCACACCTTAGCAACCACCTGGGATAGCACAGTAATGGCCTAGCCACACCTTAGCAACCGCCTAGGATAGCACAGTAATGGCCTAGCCACACCTTAGCAACCGCCTGGGATAGCACAGTAATGGCTTAGCCACACCTTAGCAACCACCTGTATCAGCACAGTAATGGCCTAGCCACACCTTAGCAACCACCTGGGATAGCACAGTAATGGCCTAGCCACACCTTAGCAACCACCTGGGATAGCACAGTAATGGCCTAGCCACACCTTAGCAACCACCTGGCATAGCACAGTAATGGCCTAGCCACACCTTAGCAACCACCTGGGATAGCACAGTAATGGCCTAGCCACACGTTAGCAACCACCTGGGACAGCACAGTAATGGCCTAGCCACATCTTAGCAACCGCCTGGGATAGCACAGTAATGGCCTAGCCACACCTTAGCAACCACCTGTATCAGCACAGTAATGGCCTAGCCACACCTTAGCAACCACCTGGGATAGCACAGTAATGGCCTAGCCACACCTTAGCAACCACCTGGGAAAGCACAGTAATGGCCTAGCCACACCTTAGCAACCACCTGGGATAGCACAGTAATGGCCTAGCCACACCTTAGCAACCACCTGGGACAGCACAGTAATGGCCTAGCCACATCTTAGCAACCGCCGGGGATAGCACAGTAATGGCCTAGCCACACCTTAGCAACCACCTGCGATAGCACAGTAATGGCCTAGCAACACATTAACAACCACCAGGCTTACCATAGCAAAACCTTAGCAACCACCCAGTATTCGATAGCACCAGGAGTGGTTAGCTTAGCACCCACCTGGGATAGCACAGTAATGGCCTAGTCACACCTTAGCAACCACCTGGGATAGCACAGTAATGGCCTAGCCACACCTTAGCAACCACCTAGGATAGCACAGTAATGGCCTAGCCACACCTTAGCAACCACCTGGGATAGCACAGTAATGGCCTAGCCACACCTTAGCAAGCACCTGTATCAGCACAGTAATGGCCTAGCCACACCTTAGCAACCACCTGGGACAGCACAGCAATGGTTTTGTTAAGCATTTTACTCCTAAACAAACTTGCCTTCAGTTCAGGTCATCTAACCCAAACCGTAAATGCTAAAAACTCCAGTTTCACTGAGTAACATGACTGAAAATCTTACATTTGCAAATTTAGTTTATGGATCGTTTATCAATTCATGAGTCGGTCTTTTTCCTTCATTCTTTCCAACAGACCACTGAAAATCCTGAGAAAGCCAGGTTTCTCCTTTATTATGTATTTGTTTATTTATTTATCCGTCCCCTGTAAACTCTGAAGGAAAGTGCTGTGAACAGTAAGATCTCCCAGGCTTGGCTCACCTGTTTAAAATGCTGTTTTGCTACATTCCCACCCCAAAAATGTTGCGGGTATCCAATATTTTTTTGCTGAATCCCCAGAATAGCCTTGAATATTGATTATCCACAGAGCCGTGTGCGGTTAGAAAGCCAACGAGAACAAAACGCGCACGATCAACATTCCTCCCCCCCAAAAAAGCAGCGCTTTCATTACGGACTCGTATTTCGGATTACTGGCGTCAGACAGAGAGTGAGGCTGGGAGGTTATTGATCAAATCCTGCAAGCGCTATAGCATCCAATTTACCATAGGCTTACTGTTACGATGGCTTTCCAGAAGCAGACATGGGCCTCGGCATAGGCTAAATAAATAAATAAATGTGTAAATAAATAAATAACAACAGTGTGGGGTGCAGGCCATTCCTTACAGGCTTATGAGTCACGGGACAGACTAGCTCAAGCTTGGTAAAACCGACCTGGTCCAGACCCAGACACTTGCACAACGTACAGTACAGCGGTCAGAACAACAGCAACAGGCTACAATCACAGTGGTGGTGATGGGAACCAGACGTCCCTCTAAAAGCTCCTCACAGTGGTGGTGATGGGAACCAGACGTCCCTCTAAAAGCTCCTCACAGTGGTGGTGATGGGAACCAGACGTCCCTCTAAAAGCTCCTCACAGTGGTGGTGATGGGAACCAGACGTCCCTCTAAAAGCTCCTCACAGAAAGTTCCTACATGAACTGGTTCTGAATTCACTGCCTGATGACTGAGACGCTGTTTTATGAGAGTTTAGAGAACTTCAACTCCATTCATGGTGGAGGGAGACATGCAGGGCGCTGTGCGGCAAAATAGTCCCCAAAGAAAACTCAGTATTCCAGATTTTCCACTATTTTCCATCATCAACATTCCATATAAGCTCAGGAGACCCGTGTAGGTTCTCTGGTGGTTCTGGATGGTAAATAAAGTGTCTATATCTGTGTTGTAGTCATGGCGACGCCTGGTTCCCATCACCACCACTGTAAAGACGTCTGAACCGTTTCACGCCAAACCCTCTGGATCTCTCTGATTATGTCTCAAATGCTGAATTATGGGGAATCGTTTTGGAAAATGGTTGGAATGCATCCTCAAGCTCACATTTATCAACTCCAAGATGGAGTGACAGTCAAAGCTCAGGCTGCTTCAGTCCGCAAGTACTGCATTAAACAGCACGTAGAGGGAAATCGATAGACAGACAGGTGGGTAGATAAGACCAGACTGTAGCTCCAGCCCGTTTCCTCTGCCTTTAAATCGTGGAGTTGAACGTGTTCCAGCTCCACCTGCACGGTTGGACACGCTGGACGTCTTAATCATATCACCCATTTTAGTCCTTAGGCACTGTTGTTCCACATTTATCGGCTATGATCCGGGATCAGGTCTCCTCTGTCTGCTGGTATCTCAGATCACTGGCGTCAGAGTGTAGCTGAGGGTTATTGATCAACTCCTGCAGAAAACTATTGATCAAGCCCTACAAGCGATGTATCATAACTCTGCTGTTACAGTACCTTCCAGAAGGAGATGCAGGCCTCAGCAGGAGCTGATCAACTGAGCATGTTTAGCATATTGTACCATCTAAGGATAAAGAGCCAATCAATCAATCAATCAAGCAATGCAGAAGAACAACTTACTGCATCTTAGCCCCGCCCATTCAGCTACAGCGGTTTAGCTCCACCCATCCAGCCAATTTATGTTATAAGTGAGTATCAGTGGTGAATTATGGGCCTTGATGAATATATTAACTAAATTAAAGCCAAATGATGGTTCTTTGTAAATGAATGAGTAATAGTGTTTTTGCGAATCTGGTCTTGTTATAATTCATACAACATGCCAGGTTAGCTGAGTAACGAAGTTAACAAGTTAGCATGGTTAGTATGGAGCTGATGTGGAGCTCAGTAAAGGTCTGATAAACTGGGGCACTAAGAAAAGTCCAGCCCATTTCCCCTGGATTTCAGCATCGCTCCAAGTCTCAGCACATCTCACCGTGACCTTACGTCATCTACAGTGCTTGGGCAACGCGAGCGGCCCTCTGCCTCACTCGGCGTCTCTGTGGAGCCTTGGCCAGCCGCTAATCAGCTCGTAGCCGTGGGCAAGCTTAGCCCCTGCTGTGAGAGCAAAACCCCATTTCTGCTCCAGTCTGAAATGCAGCTGTCGGTCCAGCAGATGTGCTCTTCCAGGAGGTGTAACAGTAGGTAAACAGCATGATGGGCATTAGAAAGAGGAAGCATTAAAGCTAAAGAAGGAGAGGCGCTACGTAGGTGCTTTAATGTGAGGTGTTAAGAGATGTGCAAAGGTCAGCCAAGGTCAAGGCATGACATTTTATGAAGGCTTAGTTCGGGTTACAGCAGCTGCTAAATGCCAAGACCTATTAAATGGGGCCAAATGCTATGTCAAAGACATATGGTAGGTGATTCTAATAAAGTGGCCAGTTAGTGGAAGCACAAGGTAGGTGTTTCTAATAAAGTGGCCAGTGAGTGGAAGCACAAGGTAGGTGTTTCTAATAAAGTGGCCAGTGAGTGGAAGCACAAGGTAGATGTTTCTAATAAAGTGGCCAGTGAGTGGAAGCACAAGGTAGGTGTTTCTAATAAAGTGGCCAGTGAGTGGAAGCACAAGGTGGCTGTTTCTGATAAAGTGGCCAGTGAGATTACAGGGATATATATCAGATATCAGTTTAGAAGAAGGGTAAGTGTAATCGAGTATTTTAAGTAGGACGGCAGGAAGGAATGTCCATTCCAACCCCAAAGTTGACAAGCAGAGTTCCACCTTGACTGCCGACGTGAGGAATACTGAAAGCCCTTTGTTAGACAGAAACGGCTGTGAGGGTGATCCAGCACAGGAACGAGTGCAGGTCAAGACCGCTGTCTCCATCGATTGCCCAGTTGGCAGAATCCCCCATCCCCACTTGATGTATGCAGGGAGAATTCTGTATGTGCAATCAGCAGTTTCACCCTTGATTGACTGCGAAGGTGACGGAGGTTGCCGCAGCAGTTTGCCCTCAGTCGCTGTTCTGAAACCGGCGGGATTAACCCCTCTACCCTACAGTGGATACCAGCTGCACTAATAAGGCTAACCACTCCCAGACCAGACGTTGCCTCGAAGTGTTGATAATTAGGTAAAGTCTCTTGGTCTATAATGTGGGTCTTTACCAGCGTGATGCACCCTGTGCCTGACATGTTCCCTTAATTACTATTCTCTACATAGGAAAATCAGGAAGACTTTAGAGAGCATTATTAGAGGAGACATAACTGGCCTTGTCATCATTATTCCCTTCAGTAGCTAATCATGAGAGCAATTGTTGGAACCCCTTTCAAGTAAATGGTAGCTGTGGTCATTTACTCATTTTTAAATGGTTCATGTGACATAGGCACCAATCTCCTTCACAACTTAAACTGAAAGGTACCTTATAGAGGTTTAACTTGTCCAGATGCTCCTTACAGGGTCCTAAAAGTGGTTCTCTTAGCTTGTCAGGATCTCAGGATCATATAAGTTAAATTATACTCAGGAACTATAAAATTTTTAGGTGCATGCTTCTGATATACAGTAGTTGCCACAGGCTATAACAAGCTATTGCAGGTTATCGTGTACCCTGCTTGGACCTTATCTGTTGCAGAATTTCACGACTGTTCCGGATATCACCCACTGCTTTTATTTTTTGGGAAATTTCCACAAAACCTTCCAAGATAGCACATTCTAAGGTAAAGGGTGAGGTTCCAGACCTTAAGCCTAGCACTCAGCTGCTTGCCACTCTTGACTTGGCTTTATGCAAAGCTCCCTGACAAGCATGTTAATAAGGCCTATTCCCTCTTGCCTACACGCTCCTTCTTAGCTACTCTTGGACCAGGATGTGCCTCAAATGAGGCCTCTAGGGTCTCTCACATAAGCAAGGCTAAGCCTGGCGCTCAGCTGACAGCTTCTCTCAACTCAAACATATACAAAGCTACCTGAGTAGCATGCTAACAAAGCCTGTACCCTCTTGCCTTTTCTGGTCCCTCTGAACTCCTGCTAGACCTGAACTTATCAAATAGTGTTGATTATTAGGTGAGGTCTCTTGATCTAAAGAGGTTCTTTCAAATAAGAAAGACCATGACCGACACTCAGCTGACAGCTTCTCTAAACTCAAACATAGACAAAGATGCCTAACTAGGATTCTAATGGGGCCTAGTCTGGCCTGCCTTTCTTATCAGCTCCTTGACCTGGTCATGCCTCAAAGTGGTTAGAAGATAAAATGTGCTGATCTAAAGGTGGGTCTCTTACCAAACTAAGACTAAAACTACCACGCTAGGATGGCCTATTCGCTCTTGGTTTTGCAGGCCCTGTTCATGTACTAGAGTCTCGAGTACTAGAAGTCTCTAGCTTATGAAGTTGGGTCTCTGAATTAACTAAGACAAAAACAAGTGCTCACCTGAAAGCGTTCTAATCTCAAACGTACACAAGCCCCTTGAGAAGCATGCTAATGAGGTCTATACCTTGACTTTCTAGTCCAGGGGTGTCCAGTCCTGCTCTTGGAGATTGACCATCCTACAGAGGTTAGCACCAACCCAAATCTAACACACCTCATCTGAAGGCCTCCAGGAACATCTGAACAGTACAGCCAGTTGTGCTGGATCTGAAATCTCTAGGGTGGTAGAGCTCCAGTTCCAGGACCCTATGAGTTATTTTATTCATCTTCCGTTCATTTGTTGCAAACTTTCCCTGGCAAAGTGGACTCACTGATCAATCATGGTCATCTCTGTTGGCATGATGACTCCCAAGATAATGGAGCAGCTGTGTACCAGCAAATTGACCTTCATCACAAACTCTGTAAATATTAGAGTCTCCAATAGAAATTCAAACAGAACTCAAACTGAGCTACAAACATCCAAGCTATGGCCCTTCAGAGTACCAGCTTCTGAATAAAACAGTGAACTTACTTTACTAAAATGAACAGGAGCCCAGTATCGCCGTTTGCTAGCTCTGGGTGAGGAGTAAAGGAGGTCTTATGTGCACGTAAGGACATTATACCCATGCCTGCTTCATCACCTGAATGAGATGAAGAAACTCACTTTTCCTTTTTGCAATGTCACAGTTTGTGCATTTCATGAGAAGCAAAGGACCTTCTCATAGATACAGGAGGACCTTCTCCTTGCAGTACAGGAGATCGTTTTGTGGTGCAGGAGATCGCTTGTGGTGCAGGAGATCGCTTGTGAATGGATTGCTTCTACTACTGTAATAGACAAATTCCTTATGGGATTAATGAAATTATCTATCTATCTATCTATCTATCTATCTATCTATCTATCTATCTATCTATCTATCTATCTATCTATCTATGTTTTCTCCCCCTTCTTTTTTGCAGCATGAACAATTTCCTGAAATTTGTAAAGAAATTGCATCGTGTACAGTGCTGATGCAACAAAATATTTCAGAATATTTATCATTTTACTGTTTTTTTTACATAACTAAGCCTAAGAGTAAGATTAGTCCTCTAAACAGAGGCGTACACAAAGCTTGCTGACTAGTGTGCTAGCCTGGCCTGACCTCTTTCGCCTTTCTGTTCCCTGTGAACTGATCGTGGACCAAAGTGTTGATTATTTGATTAAGTCTTTCAGTCAAAAGTTCAGTCTTTCACATCACTGAAACTAAGACTAGTGTTACGCTATGAGCGTCTCTCAACCTCAACGTATACAAATCTTCCTGACCAGCATGCTAATGAGCTCTGTTCCTTCTTGCCTCAGGCTCGGCAAATCGAGCTCCCTCATTACGCCCGCAGCTGTAATTGACGGCCAGGATATTCAGGCTAATTCTTCATCGTTGCCTTCTCCTCCTCTTCCTCCTCCTCCTCCTCCAAAGCCAGTGTCTCAATTAATGTACTCTTTCCCCTCTGTTACCATGGAGTCGGCAGGAGGGGGAGGGGGGGTTTAACATTCTCTCCAAAGTCAAACTCACTGTTATCTGTTCCGATTCCTGCTTTTTGATGGAGGGTGAGCAGGTGAAGGCTGAGTTCTCTATGTGTGCCTTTGTGACGGTGAAGGTTTGCAAAGTATTTGGATTCAATTAAAAGCCTGTTTTCACTTGCCTCCCCTTTTTTTCATTGTTTTGGAAAATCAATGGCTCAAAAATGACTCATGAGGCAGATGAATTAGAGGTGTGTGTGCGTGGCGGTGCTACAAAGAGCGCACCAGCGCTGTGTAAACTGCCATCAGGGCTTTTATGCTGGTAATTACTGCACTCCATGCAAAGTGTACATAGCGACGGCGGGCGGCTCGGCATTATCAAGCGGCTGCTACAGTTGACTGTGGGGTTTATGTGAAGCCTAAGAGCCGATGAAGGAATGGTTTTGGACCCCGTTTGGGGATGGGGGTGTACAAAGAAATAGCTAATTGAAAATCCCTGTTCACTCCAAATTCAATCATTTAGCCAAGACACGTTTGGTGTCTAAAGTTTGCTTATTTGTTGTGACTTTCTTCCCAATTTAGTCTCGTTTAATTCCACCCACTAGTTGGTTCCCCATCTACCAAGCTGGGAGGGTGAAGGCCAGCACAAGCTTCCTCCAAACTACCATTAGCGCAACCTCACTGAAGCTGAACACGCTTGGAGGAGACCTAATGGATGCTTGTGTTAGCCAGCATTGCTCTGAGTGATGAAGTAAGGAATGACCATCCTACCCACCCAGAGAGAGAGATAACAGTTCTGATCGCATGGACCCAGTCATGGATGGCATCCCCTGACAATGGGGCAGGGCTTAGAGATGGATTGCTTAGACCAAGGGTTGCAACCCAAACGTTAAGAAGAGCCAACCAAAATCAAACCACCTTGGGAGCCGCAACATTTTAGGGCCATTTTATTGAAGTAACATTTCACCATCTTGGCTGTAAATATGTATCAGTATGTGCTGATGTTCTACTACAGGCTATAAATATTTGCTTTGCTCTGTTTTAAGATTTGGCTCAGCTACAGCTGCTTTTCTCGCATCTCCAGCAGGAAACTTTTCCACAGAAGTAGAACAGTTTCTTGTAAAATTTTTCTTAATGTTGGACTTTTTACGAGGCTGAAGTGGCTTCTCACTCGCCAGCTTCTTCATCTAATTTTCCCGTTCCTTAAAAGGTGTCCAAAGCACCAGAATTGAACTGCTGCACCATTTAATGTGGAACAGAAAATTCGAACGAGAAGCTGGTGAACGAGAAACTGACTTCAGCTTCATGACTTTCAGTGTTAGTGTCAGTTTCTCATTGCAGATTAAACATATCAGGAAACCAGCTGGACTGATTATAAACACTAATCAGTCCATTTGTCTCCAAATGATCGATGTTCGTCTTAAATCTCTCTCTTTGCCGTTTCGTAGCTGCCAGCTGGGCGAGACTGTTGTCTGTGTTGCTTTGGTGACCAGCAGTCTGCACTGATCTTCAGGGTTAAAAGGGTGAATCAGCAGTTCTACATTAACTCCAGCGTTTGAGACCATTTACTGTTAAACTGTGTTGAAGGATCAGCAGAGCTTTATTTTACTGTAGAGGAGGATTATTTTATTATTACCTACTGATCAGATTCAGCTGTGGAGCCTCAACAAGACAGTAAAAGAGCCACATGGGTTTTGATGGACTGGCCATTGGGGGGACCATCAGTGGGCCAGAGAGGGGTTGAGTGTGAAGAAATGAAGGCACACCATTTATTTGGATGTCAGAGCAAGAAACCACAGGGCTCAGTAAGCCAGTTCATTCGGTCTACTTGTACACTAAGGCTACAGATGGCTAGCTTATTGTTAATTAAAACACTAATTAACTAGCTTGATTAAGTAGCGTCCACTCCAGTCTTTAGCCAAGATTCAGCCAGAAGCCCTGTAGAGAGGACAATTACACTCTGTAATGGCTTCTCAAACACTAGAGGGCGCTCCTGAGTGGGTCAGTAAATGAGTGAGTAAACGGTTGGAGCATTTGAGCGAAATCATATTTAATAAAGGTGTAAACATTTTTGATTTAAAAGAATCCCTTCATTTACTAAACAACATAAACAGCATAAAATATTTCAACACTGCTGTTATGTTTTTAAGAGCTTTTAAAACGGCGTCTCGTGTACGATCATGACGTCAGAGAGCGCGAACAGCCAATCAGCTGCTCTGCATGCCAACCAATCAGCGTGCTGTAGCAGTAATGTTGGCGTCCTGCTGCCCAATACCCGTTTGTTGCAGAAAAAGAAAACATACAGGTCAGTTTTCTTTGCTTTTTTAGTGAAATCCGTCCTTCTACCTTCTAAAATGAAAGGAAAGCTCTGGGCGACTGATTAGAAACTATTTTAACATTTTTCATGTTTAGTTAGTCCATTTACTCCCATTCATTGAGGACTTGCACCCTCTAGTGTTTCGCAGTCCTGTTTTTGATGTAATGGGGGAAACAGGAAGAGGCCAGGCTCCCCGTAAACTGGCTCTGATACAGTATCTTTGATGTGCTCGTGTATTTTAAAGAGGTAAACTGTGTCTGAAAACAGGTTGCTGTGGACACTAATACAGTAATAATGTAAGAAATGTTTTAACTGGTAATATAATAATATCGTATTACGATGTGCAGTTCTGAGAATTTGTTCCATTTTCAGCTTGATCATTGAAAAACG
>NC_051222.1:2029543-2084543 GCF_015220715.1 Pygocentrus nattereri | reverse complement strand
TATGTTTTTAGTAAACCAAGAAATAAACAGGTGAATGCATTCTAGTGTGTATTCGTCTTAGAGACCAAGTCCCAGGCTTGGAATCTACACTAACAAAAAAATACATCACTGAATGAATGCATGAATAAATAAATAAATATATAAATAAATGAATCAATTCTTTCCGTTCTGGGGGTCTAAACTAATGTAATGTGGTGCATGCGGTGGTCCCCCCGCTCGCTGCCGAGATATTCTTCACGGAGCAGACAGGCCAATATGCAGTGAAGACCAGCGCGCGTGTCCTCGCAGGCCGAATAAAAGCCGGGCAGGCGTCCAGCCGATCTTTATTGTGTACTCAGCATTACAACGATAATGAAAGGGGGAGGGGAGGGGAGGAGGGAAGGGGGAAAGGGGGGGCTTCTGAGTACATGCCATCGCTCTCTTCGTCGCCGGGTGACTGCGCACGATAAAAATATTCAAACAGAAGCGGCAGCCGGAGTGTTTTCTCATTTATTGGGCTCATATTGGGTAATTCAATACATTAAGGATGAAATACGAGAGAGAGAGAGAGAGAGAGAGAGAGAGAGCGAGAGAGAGACAGAGAGAGAGAGAGAGAGAGAGAGAGAGAGAGAGAGAGAGAGAGAGAGAGAGAGAGAGAGAGAGCGAGAGAGAGAGAGGGAGACAGAGAGAGAGAGCGAGAGAGAGAAAGAGAGAGAGAGAGAGAGAGAGAGAGAGAGAGAGAGAGAGAGAGAGAGAGAGAGAGAATGAGAGAGAGAGAGATTAATTGAAAAGCACTCTCCGTCTCCGGTTAGAGGAAGACTTTTGTTTTACAGGTAAATCCAAGCTGAGCCGCGACTCCGAGGCTACCTGGCTTAATTGAGGCACGTCGAGGCACGTCGAGGCACGTCGAGGCATGTACGGCAGCGCCTGAATGCAAATGATGGAGAGAATCCGGCTACAGGCCACAGAGAAACCCTAGAAAAACAAGGAGAAACTGAGCTGGACGGCTGGATGGAGGCCTGATTGAAGCGTTTCCACATGCCCAGCTCCTCCGTGGGTTTCTTCTGCTGCGCAATGAGGCGCTCACGCTCAGCCTTGGCAGTGCAGTGTGGGACTAACTAATAATTGTCATTAAATACTCGTTAAAATCTTCTCAAATCAATCATCGCTAATTACGGCCCGGCGTTGAGATCAAATCACCTCGCGCCAACTCGTGGGGAAGGAAGGGAACGTGCGCCGTGTCCTAAAGAGACTTCGACGACCTGTTAAAAACAACAACCCTGACCACTGCTGAGGGAAGGTGGACAAAGCAATAAATAAATAATTAACTTCCCCTCCAAATTAAGCCAGTATCTGCTAGAGATCAGTGTGGCTGGGAGAGGACGACGCCAGTGTAATCAAGCTTAACCTCCGATGGGACGATTACCTGATAAGCAGGTCTAAACGAGTCCTTCGGCCGAATCGAGACGTGACCTTGAAGTGCAGTTCGTCTCTGGTTTACAAGAGAATTCCACTTTTCTTCACAATGTCTGAGAAAGGAAATGGTTGAGATGTTTCAGAGACAGAACTGGTCAGCGTGGTGGTGATAGGAGCCGGACGTCCACCTCTAAAAGCTCCCTCAACAGAAGACTGTGGGCTGACTCCTACTCAGAGGTAGAGGTGGGGCACGTTAAGGCAAAACAGTCCCCAAAGAAACTGATTTTCGGAATAAATGCTGCATACAAAAACTCAGAAGACACATTTAGGTTCATAAGAGTGTTCCAGGTGGTTGCTAGGGTACTGCAAACATATCCCCAGTGGATGCTAGGCAGTTTGATGTTCCAGGTGGTTGCTAGGGTATTGCTAAAGTATACCTAGTGGATGCTAGGCAGTCTGGTGTTCCAGGTGGTTGCTAGGGTATTGCTATATTATCTCTAGTGGATCCTAGGCAGTTTGGTGTTCTAGGTGGTTGTTATGGTATCTCTGGTGGTTTCTAGTGCAATGTAGGGCAGTAGCTATAATGTTCTAGGTAGTTGCTATGGTGTTATGAGTGTTCAGTATGTTTTCTACAATCTAATCCATGGAATTCTGCAATTGTAATTCAGGACAAGTTGCTCAATCCCAATTCATTGAAACAAGAAATTCTGTCAAAAGATAGTGTTAGCACAAACAACTAGCCCCATCTGTCTTTTGAGTCTTGGTTCCTCTCAGTGGTTCTTCCTCATGCTCTTAAAGAGTTTTTCCTTTTGACTGTAGGTTCTTCTGAATGCTTCTTCCTCGTGTTCTTAGAAAGTTTCTGCTTTTGAGTCTTGGTTCCTCTCAGTGGTTCTTCCTCATGCTCTTAAAGAGTTTCTCCTTTTGACTCTAGGTTCTTCTGAGAGGTTCTTCTTCATGCTTTTAAAGAGTTTCTCCTTTTAAATCTTGGTTCCACTCAGTGGTTCTTCCTCACGCTCTTATGGAGTTTCTCCTTTTGAATCTTGGTTCCCCTCAGTGCTTCCTCGCCATCCATCTTCTAGAGTTTGCTAAGCTGCTTTGCGACAATGTCTGCTTCAGAAAATGCCACACAAATGAAACTGAATTGAGTTGAATTGAATGTACCGACTCTCCACTTCTAAAGGTTACAGTAATGAGGGCTTCCCATGAAGAAGACAGTCGGATACCAGGCATGCACCAGGTGTATGTTCCATCAGTCTCTCGGTTGGAGGAATCAGAGCCAACGTGGCTAATCCGGAGGAGGAAACTGGCACTCAGAAACACCCACAGTGCTTCAGCAATCGTGGGATTAAAGGTGCACCACAGAGCCGAGAAGCCTCTTGGTACCAGGAGGGATTTGGCGAGGTAGAGAGAGCCAGGGCTAATTAGAACATAGAAAAAGAAAAGACAAATTACAAAAAAGACTTGCAGTACCATCAAACCTTTGGACACACCTGAGTGAGTGTATTCGATTAAAATAAAAGAAAATGGTAAAGCTGGTGTTTGTGCATGACGTACTTTCCCAGGCAAATTTTAAAATTATTATTTCTTTTTTTAAAATGTGCCTTAATGGGCAGGTTTCAGCAGCCAAATAGTGGGAGCTTCTTCAAGCCTGTTGGCAAAGCATCCCGGGTGGCTCCCATGCAGCTGCTCAAGGGAAATGAGGCCTGAAGAATGCAAAACAGAAGATAGTTGGATTTTGTTGGACTGTTTTTGGTCTCTAAATTGTAGTTTTGCAGTCTAAAGTTTGGTCTTAGAAGCTGGTTGATGATTTTCTGAAGTGATCAAACCCATTCAGTGGTGCTGAGGTCTGGACTCTGGGGCGGTCAGTCCATCGTCCAGCTTCTTTGTTTGGTGTGTCCCTCTACTTTTCTCAGTGAGGTTCTTCTTGATCAGCTACACGTCCTTTCAGACCCACAGCGCTGAGTGGTCTTCTCACAGTGGAAGGATGGACAGAAACACCTGTGGATGTTTTCAGATCTGAAGCAGCTTGATGTTCTCCTCTCTCTCAGAGATCAAAGCTTTCAGTGCTGTTTATCTGATGGGGGCAGTTTTGGGGTCTACCAGGTTTTCCAGGTTGTTGTTAGGAGCCTCATTCTTTTGAAGCTTTTAATCAGTTTTTGAAACTTCAGTTATGCTTTATTTGGATGGACCCCTATAGATGTTGTACAGATACTTAAACCATTAACATTTATAGCATTTTATTCGGAACGACTTACAACTTGATCATTTTACACAGGGAGGCCAAGGTGGTGCTAGGAGTCTTGCCCAAGGACTCTTATTGGTACAGTGTAGGGTGCTGACCCTGGTGAACCCCAGTCTACAGCGTACAAGGCAGAGGTGTTATCCACTACACTAACCAACCACCTCTGAACTCTAATCTCCCAGCATAGATTGCTTACTGGATTCCACCTTGTTTTCTGAGCCATGCAGCTAGAGATGGGGGTGGGGTTATGTGGTCTAGACCAGGGTTTCTCAATCTATTGGCCAGGGACCACCAGTGGGCCTGTGAAGCACTCCCTAGTGGTCCATGGGCCTGTACTCTGGAGGAGGCAGTAGTTCATAGTGGCACTTTGTCATAAAAAGGTTAACTTAGGCAGAATAATTAAAAATTGTGGAATTAAACGTTTTGAAATTATAACTAATATAAACATAAACGGCGATGCACAAATAAAAATATCACAACATTTCTGCAAACTTAACTGCAGACTTCGGTTTCTGTGATTGAACTGAAATCTGTTTCAGGCCCTAATTCACAGGCTTTCAGCGAGAGCAATTAAGAAAAATAGCACTTTAAAAAAGTTGATTTCAGCTTTTCTGTGGGCCGCTATGCTTTAAGTTCCTAAACAGGCGGGCCTTGGGGTGGACAGGGTTGAGAACCCAGGACCTAGACAAGGTTTAGAAAAGGGCACATAATACAGCTGTGCTGAACTCCTAAGAATTCTAGGTCTTTCTCAAAGTAAAATCCAAGCTTGCAGTGATTCGCTGCCTCAAACAACTTACTAAGCCTCGAAAGTGTAAATTAAACACATATTTTAATGTGCTTGTGTAACGGGGAGCGAGGAGGCGGACGCTTAGGCGGAGATAAGCGAGATTTATTAAGGGCAAATCCAGGGTCATGGTCAAAATGGTCCAGGGTCATAGAGCCAATACGGATAGAACGATGTACAGACATGAAACAAACCAGAATAACCAACACAGCAGATAACACCAACCAATACAAAGACCAATACAGAGACCAGCACACACAAGGGGCAAACCCAGGACTTAAATACAACAGGGCTGACGAGGGACAGGTGGAAACAATGAGGCGGAGTCACAAAACAAGGGGCCGGACTACAGATACCAAAACAAAGAAGCACGTGGACTATACCAAAACACAAACACGTACAGGACTGGGAGGGGCCAATCGTGACAGCTTGCTGAGTTATTACGTAGGGAGTTGCATTTAAATTTGATTTCCACCTTCTATTGTCAAATCAGAGTCTTCTGGTTTGTTTTGATGTCACTAATGACTAAAAAAATAGATAATTTACATCAAATTCAAACCCTAAAAAAACAAACGTGTGATCTACTTACAAACAGTAATGCGGCCTAGACGGAAAGATTAGAATCTGCCCTCTCCTCACAGTGTCTCCACTTCTTTCAACAGGCTACAATAGAGGAATAATTTGTATGAAATTATGAAGTGATTGTGTAATTTACATAATTACCGGACTGATTGAAAAGGGGGCTTTAGAGTTTTAATAAATGAATTAATTAAATGCATTCATTTCCCGGATGTGATGGATCTCGGCGTTCCGAGAGACGGTCCTTCGGGATCGAGCTGCTTTTTCCCGGAGTGGCTGTTTACAGTGTTGTGGGAAGCGCGGGGGCTTTTAATGCAGTCTAAAGAAGCGTCCGTACGGCACTTAGCAGCGTACGAGCGTGGTGCGGAATATGTATCCGTGGTATGTGTGGTTCTTCTTGCAAGCGTCTGAAGATTCCTCTGCGGCTCTGAAAGCTCGGCAGTGGAGAGGCGAGGCTCCAAAGGCTGCCTTTGGGTGTCGACGCTGTGTCTTCCATGCATTTTTCACCGAGCAATCTGTTGAGTCGAGTCTTCGGGGACCTGTTCTTAAATAATGCATGCATTAGAAAATGCTGTGTTTCTACCACTGTAAAAGGTCATGAATTAATCAGGCCACAGGATTGTAAACCGACTCCGGTCCCTGTCGAGGAACTGAGCCTGCGTGTCTGTTTGGGCAAGCGAGCCCTCCGATCGCAGCTTAAGTGCTGTGGCAGGTCAGAGCCTTGCTTTTGCCGGTGCACCTGGCTGCCTTCCCGCCAGGTAGGGGTCACTCTCTCCTTTACCGAGGCGCCCACATTTGGCCACTCTGTCAAACGAATAGTCTTTGATTGCTCAGATGCTCCAGATGCGTGCACAGGTTTAGGGACACCTGGCCAATTGACACATTTACATGCATTACGGATTATCGTCATGTCGTCAGTTGAAGAGGTAAAATTATCTGCAGTGTTTTATTTAGAAGTATCTTTTTTTCTGTAGTCGTTAAAGCAGTTACTTTACTTTTGGTTAGCTGAAGAAAAAAAAAAATGACTCCGTAATAAAGTGCCAGAACTTAATAAGCTCGTTAAGCGCTAACGAGTCAAGCAGGTCGAGAATTCTCAGCTGATGACCGGAATCGATTCTCTGGCTCTTCCGATCTTGTGCCGATGCCGAGCAGGAAGAGGCTGCAAACAGAGCTCGTCACTCACAGCGTCTGGGAGGTCATCGAGGAATGGCAGTTTAGGGGAACTGTCGGAGTGGAGGAAGGATCCCTCTCTCTCTCTCTCCCTCTCTCCCTCTCTCTCTCTCTCTCCATCACTCTCTCTTCTCTCTCTCTCTCTCTCTCTCTCTTCTCTCTCTCTCTCTCTCTCTCTCTATTACTCTCTCTTCTCTCTCTCTCTCTCTCTATCACTTTCTCCTCTCTCTCTCTCTCTCTCTCTATCACTCTCTCTTCTCTCTCTCTCTATCACTTTCTCCTCTCTCTCTCTCTCTATCACTCTCTCTTCTCTCTCTATCACTCTCTCTTCTCTCTCTCTCTCTCTATCACTCTCTCTTCTCTCTCTCTCTTCTCTCTCTATCACTCTCTCTCTTTCTATTACTCTCTCTATATATATATATATATATATATATCACTCTCTCTTCTCTCTCTCTATTACTCTCTCTTCTCTCTCTCTTTCTCTATTACTCTCTTCTCTCTCTCTCTATTACTTTCTCTCTCTCTCTATCACTCTCTCTTCTCTCTCTCTCTCTCTGTTACTCTCTCTCTCTTCTTGCTCTTTATGTCTCTCCTTCTGCCTAATTACATTACTAATTCCATAATTGTTAGTTACCCAATAAAACTGCATTCATATTTGATTTATGAAAAGGTTCGATTCAGAATGACCCGGACTGAAATATCAGACACTCTCCACTCCGTTTCTCCACTTGTGTCAACAAGCTGTATGACAGAAATGACTCATCCAAAGGATGCCGGTGATGACTGTGGGGTCAATTCTCTGATATCCGGCGGTCACTGAGACTCCACTACAGACGGAGACAGAGCCACTACCTTCCTCCCATCTAAAGGATGGATCTGTGGAGTGTGTTTGGGAAGAGGGCCAAAGCCTTTAGCCAAGTGTATCGGAGCGTGGAGATTAGGAGAGCGGCTGATGAGATTCTGAACGTTATAGACTGCCGTGCTTTTGTGCGATATTGGATATTTCCATATCAGGGAATAGGGCGCAAGGGGAGGATATATGGATGTGTACAACAATACCTTACCAAATTGGTCCCCCCCCCCCACACAGATATCCACCCCTCCCAACACAGCCCGGACTGCACAGTCAGAACTGCTGTATAATGTATGGCCACAAATTCCATCACAGGGTTCCTTTAGGGTTGAAGTAGTGCATGGAATGTGGTTAGCATGAGTTTAAAGAGGCCTCGTTCTCTACTTCAGCCTTTAAGGGTGGAAGCAGAAGCCAGAGAAGCCCGTCGTTTAGTTTCTTTCCAGTCAAACCTGCCATGATGTAACATGGGGGAGCGATGATGAGGCGGACGCTGAGAGAAGTGAGATTTATTAGGGGCAAATCCATAATCAGGGTCTAAACAATCCAGGGTCAAAGAGCCAACACAGAGACATGGAGGGACAGACATAATGTAAAGGAACACAGACTAGAAACACAACGGAGGCCTGAAGAAACAAGACCATACAATACAATACACAGACCAGCCAACTAACTGGGGAAAACACAGGAACAGGCTAACAAGACACAGGTGGTTAACAAGACACAGGTGAGAACAATCAAGGGTAGGGTATGGAAACAAGGGGGCAGGGCAGGGAAGAACCAAAACAACGAAGCACATGGACAGGACCAAAAGGCTAACAAAAGCACATGGAAGACTGGGAGGGGCCAAACGTGACACATGATCTAAAAATCACCATTGTCCGAAGAAAACCTCGGAAAGAAATCCCCAAAACGGTAACTTTACAGGAGAAGGAAAAACCTGCTTCACTTTTAATGGAAGTCAATCGAACCAGATGTTTTCCCAAGCCATTCTGGGTCATTTCTTTCGGTCCATTCATCATGAAATTTACACACGTGTGAAAAATGACAAAAATGGGAATTCCTGGCAGCGAAATTCCTGGTGATGTTCAGTTGGCTATCAACAACATTAAGCTTAAGTTTAGGCCTAGGAGTAGGTGTCGGTTTAGCCTTGAGTTTAGGGTTAGGTTTAGGGTTAGATTTAGTAGAAACCTTTACTCACGATTTTAAGTTCTGTAGCATTTATTTAATGTTTAGTTTAATGTTATTTAAAGATGTGCTGAGCATTTACAAAGCGTCCACAGTGGACCATCCAAAAAAAAGTGCTGCCTTAGCTTCTTAGTCAACATTCCGTTCCACCTTAAATGGTGTTGTAGAGAATTTTTGGCTCATTCCAACTCATTACGAAGAAAAATGGGATGCTCTTGACTTCTCAAGCACCAAAACAGCACTAGAGGTTTTGCACAACTTAAATTCTGACTCCTGGCTTTAAGTTAGGAAGTACTGTTAAAAGTACATATGATTATGGAGAAAAGTGCATTTATTTGTTTTTCCTCTTGATACGAAATTTAGACCTTTGGCGTGAGAAGACCCCCTGAGACACGAGGTGAAAGACCCCCTTTAGCATGTTGTCACAGAGCTGTTTACTGGAGTTTCACTTATTAGCCTAGTATTACTAGAGCATTAGTAAGCAAAATAGTCCCCAAAAGAAAACTTAGTATTTTTAATTTTCCACTATTTTCCCATTATCCCATTATACAACACTCCTTAGAACTTACAACCCCATTTCCCAAAAAGTTGTGACGTTGTGTAAAATGTAAACAAAAACAAAATGCAATGAAGTGCAGATCATTTAAACCCTAGATTTCATTGAAAACACTACAAAGACAACAAATCACAAGTTGGAACTGAGAAATTTGATAGTTTTTTTTTTTTTTAATATTTGCCCATTTTGAATTTGATGCCAACAACACAAAGTTGGGACGGGGCTTCAAAAGGCTGGTAAAGTTGTGTGATGCTAAAAAACACCTGGTGGTTGATTAGTAACAGGTCAGTAACATGACTGGGTATAAAGAGCAGCTCAGAGAGGCGGAGTCTTTCAGAAGTAAAGAGGAGGAGGGGTCACCACTCTGTGAAAGACTGGACCATCAAATAGAGCAACAACTCAAGAAGAACGTTCCTCAACATAAAACAGCAAAGAGCTTCTGCTTTCCATCGTCTACGGTGCAGAATATCATTAAAGACTCAGAGAATCTGGAGAAATCTCTGTCTGTGAGGGACGAGGCTGAACACCAGTATCTGCTGGCTGTGATCTTTGGGCCCTCAGGCAGCACTGCATTAAAAACAGACATGATTCTGTAGTGGAAATCACTGCATGGGCTCAGAAACACTTCTGAAACCACTGACTGTGAACACAGTTCATCACTGCATCCACAAACGCTGTTAAACTCTAAAACACAAAGAAGAACCCAAATATAAACAGGATCCAGAAACGCTGCCACCTTCTCTGGGCCTGAGCTCATTTAAAATGGACTGAGGGGAAGTGGAAAAGTGTCCGGTGGTCCAACGAATCAACATTTGAAATTCTTTAGGAAATCATGGACACTGTGTCCTCCGGGCTGAAGACCCCTCAGCTTGTTATCAGTGCTCAGTTCTAAAGCCAGTATTCATGATGGTTTAGGGGGCATTAGTGCGCATGGCCTGGGTGACCTGCTCATCTGTGAAGGCGCCATTAAATCTGAATGATATAAACATGTTTTATCAACATCTGCTGCCGTCCAGACGACGTCTTTTTCAGGGAAGGCCTTGATTATTTCAGCAGGACGATGTCAAACCACATTTTGCATGTATTACAGCAGCATTGCTCCGTATTAAAAGAGTCCGGGCGCTAAACTGACCTGAACATTTTTGGAAAGTCCTGTGTAGGTTCATTGGTTTATTGATGTGATGGTTAAGGCATGCAGTTAGCATGATGCTATTTGGTATAACATAAGCTTACCATTATTTATTAGCTACATTACGCTATTGTCAACCTAAAAAAGCTTGGACAGTTTGAGGTAAGTGCATTACAGTACAGGAGAATTCCAGGCTGACCTGAACTCGGAGACTTGAGGGCGCCTTATCCGGAGAGCCGTGATATCTCTGTCTCTGTGAGCTCCTTCCTCTCTGGGCGCTCAGGGTGTGATCTGTCCGTGCCGTATGAAAGGTCAGCCGAATGCAGAGTGTTTCTGGTCCTCCGCCGGCCAATTACGGCTGTCGTTATTTCCATGCCTGCGCCAGGCCGGTGGGCGACGCTGGCAATTAACCTTGGGGGCCACTGGGCGCTGAGCATGGCCTTTTCCCTGTTGAGGAAATACAAAGAGAGCAGAAAACCCTGATCTAAATTACCCAGAGCCTGAAGACACGCAATTAGAGCCTAATTACCTGAATGCGTCTGCTATCTGTAGCGCTCAAGTTGGCGCCACACTGGTTTGTCCTGTAATGCACTTTGACACAACTTTGTCTGGCTCTCTCTGAGTCACTGTCTGTCTCCATCGCTTCCATAGTTTCACTGAATCGAAGGGTTTTTCTAAATTTCTTCATGACTCAGTGGGTGAGATGTAAACAGAGAGGTTCAGAGGGTTTTGGTGTGAAACGGTTCAGACGTCTTTCCAGTGGTGGTGATGGGAGCCAGGCGTCACCATGACTACAGCACAGACGTTTTATTTACCATCCAGAGCCACCAGAGAACCTACACGATGCATTTCACACCAAACCACTCGGAATGACTTTGTTTGCATATTTACCACTTAATTTTGCAGAAACGTACACCTTTAAAGTCTACACAAACCACTAGGCCGTGTTTTCCTTTGAAAGAATAAAGAAACTCCTTTGCATATTAGCATATGGGTCATTCGACTGAAACGTCCAGTTCTGTGTCCCTAGTGTTTGCAGATATATTACACTTGAAAAACATCTTAAGGTTAAAATGTATGTGTATTTAAAAAGATAAAACAGTAAGTTATTTTAACAATTCCACCTTCCTGAGCCTCAAATTAGCAATATTGGTTTATAAATCAATCATATACAATTCCAGTCACCACAGAAGAGCTCATTCATAGTCGTGTGTGAAGGCTGAGGCCGTATTTTTAAGTAATTAAGTCATTTCTGCAATTTTAACTACAACAATCTCTACCTGACTGTGGAGTATCTGAATTAAATGGCATAAAAGATAAATATTATAAAATATATAATAAAAGTCCCCAGGTGTCGTGTCTCTGGTGTTACTGCGTCTCTTATTCTGAAATAAAAGTCACGCCGATGACGTCACTCAACCTCCTTTGACCTGTTTCCTGAGGATCTATGGAGAAAAGCTCATGGTGAGTCCACTGTGTCTCTCAGCTCTCAGAGATCTTCTTATTCAGCTCATGATGTCATATAAAGCTTCTAGCAGACGTCACTGGTGTGACCGACTTTATTCTTATTCTTTATTCTTTATTCTAGTACTTGACTGACTGCATTGTGCCGAGTGTAAAGTTTGGTGGAGGGGGGATCATGGTGTGGGGGTGTTTTTCAGGAGTTGGGCTCGGCCCCTTAGTTCCAGTGAAAGGAACTCCTAAAGCTTCAGCGCCAAGAGATTTTGGACAATTTCATGCTCCCAACTTTGTGGGAACAGTTTGTGGACGGCCCCTTCCTGTTCCAACATGACTGAGCACCAGTGCACAAAGCAGGTCCATAAAGACGTGGATGAGCCAGTTTGGAGTGGAAGAACTTGACTGGCCTGCACAGAGTCCTGACCTCAACCCGAATCCCAGAAGATCTGAAGCTGTTATAGCTGCAAAGGGTGAGCCGACGTCATATTAAACCCTATGGATTAGGAACAGGACCTCCTCAGTCTGTCATGTGCCTTGATTCCCCTCCCAATAAAGCAAAGCTACACTTGTGCGGTCCGAATGAGCCCACATTGTTTGCGTGTGTAATTGCCACAAACCCCGGCGGCACTTTATCAGCTAAAACAAGCGAAAAGACATCAAATGGCACTTTACAAGCCTTCAGCGTGGACAAGGGGGCAGTTACTTTGTTCGCTAACAAAGAGGGGCTTTTTGTGTCAGCGCAAGAGTAACATTCGCTCTTTGGTGTTTAATTCATGAGCTTCATTATTGGGACGCTAGAAATAATTTTCCTCTCTCGTTCTTCAGAGGTTTGCTAAAAATGGTGTGCGGGAGAAAAGAGTCGGGATTAATTGCTCATTAATCTGTTTTATAGTTGATTCAGAGCCGGGCAGGCTTGATCACTGCACGCTTTCGGAGCGGCGTCTACCGAGGCATCGCGCTTGGGAAAAGCCTCCGCAGGGAGACGTGGGAGTTTGCATACGGATCATTTCGCTTCGCTGCTCCTAGGGAAGCTGCAGACCTCGGAAAAATAACGACGGGTTGGAAAAGGGAATCTGGGGCACCGTGCAGGAATTGGCCCTCCGTAGCTTGACCCTCTCGGCGTCTAGCAGGACGGTGGCCACCCTGTAGTGCATTTTGTACAAGTGCATTCCGGAGGGGAGCTCGATGCGGGAAGGGAACGTGACTCGGATTCATTTATAACACGTCTCGGCATCTCCTCAAGGGATGTCATTAAAATGATTGTCTTTGAATCCGAGGCTCCTTTGAGGCCTCTAGAAGTCAGTCCCTCAAAAACTTGCACTCTGTAGTCTCTAGTCAGGCGGCGCCTTCTGGTTTAGTTGTTACTCGTGGGTGTATTTTAAAGAGTGTATACGGCTGCTATTTATTCTTAGCTGTGTTATTTTAATAATGTGATCATAATAACGAGAATAATAGAATTTGTTTTATTTATAGGCGCCTGCTGGGACACCTAAGGTCACTGTACTACAGGAATTTAGTAACAATAGGAATATCAGAACAAGTATTAATCTCAGTAACAGGGAGAAGAGGAGACTAATGTAACAGTGGTAGCACTTCGCTGCAGAGCAGTGCTCATCACTAAGGCAGTATCTGCTGTAAACCCATTGACGTGCATATTGTTTCCATCTGTTTCTGTTACTGCGCCTTTAAGACTGATGTTTGCAAATGACTTCTTATAACTTCAGTGTGAACATGTAGGCTGATCTGCTGTAGATGAATGGGTGGAGCTAAACTGTTGTATAGGTGGGGCTAAACTGGTGCAGGCTGAATGGGTGGGGCTAAACTGTTGTATGGGTGGGGCTAAACTGGTGTAGGCTGAATGATGCAGCTAAACTGCTATAGGCTGAATGGGTGGAGCTAAACTGTTGTATAGGTGGGGCTAAACTGGTGCAGGCTGAATGGGTGGGGCTAAACTGGTGCAGGCTGAATGGGTGGGGCTAAACTGGTGCAGGCTGAATGGGTGGGGCTAAACTGCTTTAGGCTGACTGGTGGTGCTAAACTGCTGTAGGCTGAATGGGTGGGGCTAAACTGTTGTATGGGTGGGGCTAAACTGGTGTAGGCTGAATGGGTGGGGCTAAACTGTTGTAGCTGAATGGTGGAGCTAAACTGCTTTAGGCCAAATGGGTGGGGCTAAACTATTGTATGGGTGGGGCTAAACTGCTGTAGCTGAATGATGGAGCTAAACTGCTGTAGGCTGAATGGGTGGGGCTAAACTGGTGTAGCTGAATGGTGGAGCTAAACTGCTGTAGGCCTAATGGGTGGGACTAAACTGGTGTAGGCTGAATGGGTGGGGCTAAACTGTTGTATGGGTGGGGCTAAACTGGTGTAGGCTGAATGGGTGGGGCTAAACTGTTGTAGCTGAATGGTGGAGCTAAACTGCTTTAGGCCAAATGGGTGGGGCTAAACTATTGTATGGGTGGGGCTAAACTGCTGTAGCTGAATGATGGAGCTAAACTGCTATAGGCTGAATGGGTGGGGCTAAACTGTTGTATGGGTGGGGCTAAACTGGTGCAGGCTGAATGGGTGGGGCTAAACTGTTGTATGGGTGGGACTAAACTGCTGTAGCTGAATGGGTGGAGCTTTTTCTCAGTGTTTGATGCTGCTCCTGTCTGTTTTATCTGATTTTTAAACCTTTTTGTTCTGTGCTTTATTCCCCGTTTGTTGTCCTTTCTTTTGTTCTGGTTTTCGAACGCGTGTTTCCACACAGTAAAGGCGAATAAATTGAATTGAGTATTTTCCCCCTTTTGTCTCTGACCACGCCGGAGTTATCGGCTCTGCGGTTATGTGAATGGACGGTGCAGTGAGATGTGGACCAGTGGAGATTGCTCAAACGCTGACCTTTTGATTGAGCATGACTCTTTTCACGGTGCTGCTTAGGATTTTCCGCCGCCAGAAAGCAAGAAAGGCTGTGTGTGTGTGGAAGCAGCCAAGCGTCTCCGTGCCGACGACTGGTCAGGCTTGTGCCCGAGCCGCCTGGTCTCCTCGCCATGCCTCAGAGAGCATGCAGCGGTTAGAGCCACACAGCCGCACAGCGCTGCCCGGCGGTGTGTGTGTGTGTGTGTGTGTGTGTGTGTGTTGTTTTGTCTCCGAGCAGCTGTCAGTATCTCTCAGAAGGCAGCGGAGGTGAAGCCCTAGTCTGAGCTCGAAGGATTGGCAGCCTTTCCCTTCACATTTGTTCCTAGACGAATCAAAGCCTGGCCTGTGGTTTCGGCATCCGGGCTGGACCACTGTGGTGCCCAGGGGACCCCGCAGTGGCCCGCCGGCCTGCCCCCGCTAGGCCGTATGTCCAGCCGGACACGTCCTCAATTTCAAATTTCAGTGTTGTTTAACAAGAACAGGTGTCACAGTCAACAAGCATGAACACGTATAATGTACATTCCTCATATAATACATATATACACGAGGCACTACATACAGTAGATCTATAGGCCATGGATAGCACATACATACACTACATACCATATATAATACAGATATATAGTACATACACTCCATTCTACATTTAGTTTATGTATATACGCCACATACTATGTATAATGCATGTGTGCACTACATAGTACATAGTGCATATATACACCATATATAGTACATATATATGCCACATATGTATAGTATACACATATATACATATACTATATATTACATATAGTTCATGTGTACACTACCTGCTACATTTAGTTCAAATCTATGCCATGCACTATGTATATTACATACATGCACTACATACTACATATAGTGCACACTCTACATATAGTACATATACACATTACATATAGTGCATAGTCTACCTATAGTACATATACACATTACATACTGCATATAGTGCACACTCTACCTATAGCACATATACACATTACATATAGTGCATAGTCTACCTATAGTACATATACACATTACATATAGTGCATAGTCTACCTATAGTACATATACACATTACATATAGTGCATAGTCTACCTATAGTACATATACACATTACATACTGCATATAGTGCACACTCTACCTATAGCACATATACACATTACATATAGTGCATAGTCTACCTATAGCACATATACACATTACATATAGTGCATAGTCTACCTATAGTACATATACACATTACATATAGTGCATAGTCTACCTATAGTACATATACACATTACATATAGTGCACAGTCTACATATAGTACATATACACATTACATATAGTGCACATGCTACATATAGTACATATACACATTACATACTGCATATAGTGCATAGTCTACATATAGTACATATACACATTACATATAGTGCACACGCTACATATAGTACATATACACATTACATATAGTGCACAGTCTACATATAGTACATATACACATTACATGCTGCATATAGTGCATAGTCTACATATAGTACATAAACACATTACATATAGTGCACAGTCTATATATAGTACATATACACATTACATATAGTGCATAGTCTACCTATAGTACATATACACATTACATCCTGCATATAGTGCACACTCTACATATAGTACATAAACACATTACATATAGTGCATAGTCTACATATAGTACATATACACATTACATATAGTGCATAGTCTACATATAGTACATATACACATTACATATAGTGCACAGTCTACATATAGTACATATACACATTACATATAGTGCACAGTCTACATATAGTACATATACACATTACATATAGTGCACAGTCTACATATAGTACATATACACATTACATACTGCATATAGTGCATAGTCTACATATAGTACATAAACACATTACATATAGTGCACACTCTACATATAGTACATATACACATTACATCCTGCATATAGTGCACACTCTACATATAGTACATAAACACATTACATATAGTGCATAGTCTACATATAGTACATATACACATTACATATAGTGCATAGTCTACATATAGTACATATACACATTACATATAGTGCACAGTCTACATATAGTACATATACACATTACATATAGTGCACAGTCTACATATAGTACATATACACATTACATACTGCATATAGTGCATAGTCTACATATAGTACATAAACACATTACATATAGTGCATACTCTACATATAGTGCATATACACATTGCATATAGTGCATAGTCTAAATATAGTACATATACACATTACATATAGTGCACAGTCTACATATAGTGCATATACACATTACATATAGTGCATAGTCTAAATATAGTACATAAACACATTACATATAGTGCATACTCTACATATAGTGCATATACACATTGCATATAGTGCATAGTCTAAATATAGTACATATACACATTACATACTGCATATAGTGCATAGTCTACATATAGTACATAAACACATTACATATAGTGCATACTCTACATATAGTGCATATACACATTGCATATAGTGCATAGTCTAAATATAGTACATATACACATTACATATAGTGCACAGTCTACATATAGTACATATACACATTACATATAGTGCATAGTCTACATATAGTGCATATACACATTACATATAGTGCACACTCTAAATATAGTACATATACACATTACATATAGTGCATAGTCTACATATAGTACATAAACACATTACATATAGTGCACACTCTACATATAGTACATATACACATTACATACTGCATATAGTGCATAGTCTACATATAGTACATAAACATATTACATATAGTGCATACTCTACATATAGTTCATATACACATTACATATAGTGCACAGTCTACATATAGTACATATACACATTACATATAGTGCATAGTCTACATATAGTACATATACACATTACATACTGCATATAGTGCACACTCTACATATAGTACATATACACATTATATATAGTGCATAGTCTAAATATAGTACATATACACATTACATATAGTGCATAGTCTACATATAGTACATATACACATTACATATAGTGCGTAGTCTACATATAGTACATATACACATTACATACTGCATATAGTGCATAGTCTACATATAGTACATATACACATTACATATAGTGCATAGTCTACATATAGTACATATACACATTACATATAGTGCACACTCTACATATAGTACATATACACATTACATACTGCATATAGTGCATAGTCTACATATAGTACATAAACACATTACATATAGTGCACACTCTACATATAGTACATATACACATTACATACTGCATATAGTGCATAGTCTACATATAGTACATAAACACATTACATATAGTGCACACTCTACATATAGTACATATACACATTACATATAGTGCATAGTCTAAATATAGTACATATACACATTACATATAGTGCATAGTCTACATATAGTACATATACACATTACATATAGTGCGTAGTCTACATATAGTACATATACACATTACATACTGCATATAGTGCATAGTCTACATATAGTACATATACACATTACATATAGTGCATAGTCTACATATAGTACATATACACATTACATATAGTGCACACTCTACATATAGTACATATACACATTACATACTGCATATAGTGCATAGTCTACATATAGTACATAAACACATTACATATTAGATTAGATTAGATTAGATTCAACTTTATTGTCATTGTGCAGAGTACAAGTACAGGGCCAATGAAATGTAGTTAGCATCTAACCAGAAGTGCAATATATAACATTATTTACATAAAGTGCGGTGGTAACAGTGACCAGTGCATAAATATAACTGTTATATACATGTGTGTATAAGTGAAATGTGAAATATGTAATATAAAATATGAGACATACAATATAAAATATACAGTGTTATATGTGCAGCGTTATATGTATCTATCTATCTGTGTATTATGTTTATATACAGGAATGTACATATTGAATATATAGTATATAATATACATATATACATAACACATACATAAAGTGAGATATGCAGTAATATGAATGTAGGTTATTATATACACATGCGTATACAGTTATAGACATGTAGATGTATAGATACTGTACAGATCAGGGAGCAGCAATACAAATGAAAGTTGTATGAATGAAGTATATCATCAGTGCTGAAGGTGTAGGAAGTGCAGTTTTTTTTTAAAGTGACTGTGTAGCGTTCGTCAGGATAACCGCCTCAGGAAAAAAGCTTTTCCTAAGCCTGCTGGTGCGGGAGCGGAGGCTCCTGTAACGCCTGCCAGATGGTAAGAGGCTGAAAAGTCTATGATTTGGGTGGGTAACATCTTTGATGATGTTTCTTGCCCTGCCCATGCAGCGTTTGTGGTATATGTCCTCGATGGTGGGTAAATCGGTGCCTGTGATGCGCTGCGCCGTTTTTACTACCCGCTGGAGTGCTTTGCGGTCAGCAGCGCAGCAACTGCCGTACCATACAGAGATGCAGTTGGTGAGTATGCTCTCAATGGTACAGCGGTAAAAGTTCACCAGGATCCTGGGAGACAGGTGAGCTTTCTTGAGGCTCCGTAGAAAATAAAGGCGCTGCTGCGCCTTTTTGATGAGGACGGAGGAGTTCAAGGACCAGGTGAGATCCTTGGAGATGTGGAGACCAAGGAACTTGAAGCTGGACACCTGCAACTCCACTGATGGAGATGGGGGTGTGAGCCTGGTTCCTAGTCCGTCTGAAGTCCATGATGATCTCCTTTGTTTTGTGCGTGTTGAGTGCCAGGTTGTTGTTATGGCACCATGAGGAGAGATGCTGTACTTCGTCCCTGTAGGCCGTCTCATCATTATCTGTGATCAGGCCTATCACCGTGGTGTCATCTGCGAACTTGACTATGGTGTTTGAGCCATAAACAGGTACACAGTCATGGGTGAAGAGGGAGTACAGTATCGGACTCAAAACACAGCCTTGTGGAACGCCAGTGTTCAGGGTGATGTGTGATGAATGGAGATTGCCTAATTTAACAGACTGGGGTCTGTTAGTCAGGAAGTCCAAAATCCAGTTGCAAAGTGATGTGCTGATGCCCAGATGGTTGAGCTTGGATATCAGCATGGACGGGATCACTGTGTTAAATGCTGAACTGAAATCAATGAAGAGCATTCTCACATAAGAGTTCTGACAGTCCAGGTGGGTCAGTGCAGTGTGTAGTGCTGTGGAGATGGCGTCCTCAGTGGATCTATTGCTCCGATATGCGAACTGGTGTGGGTCCAGCGTAGCAGGTAGGCAGAACTTCAGGTGGGAAAGAACTAGTCTTTCAAAGCACTTGGAGATGATTGGGGTGAGTGCAACAGGTCGGAAGTCATTCAGGGCTGAAGCAGTTGAGTGCTTTGGCACTGGCACAATGGTGGCAGCCTTGAAGATGGATGGGACAGCTGCCTGGGCCAGCGAGACATTGAAGATGTGTGTGAAGACACCCGAGAGTTCCTCAGCACAGGCTCTTAGCACACGGCCAGGTACACCATCAGGGCCCGCTGCTTTCCGTGCATTCACCCTGCTCAGCATGCGACTGACATCCGAATTGGAAAGTTCAAGTGGATTATCGTCTGGTGGAGGATCGTTTTTTAAACATGTCACCTTATTACCCCGGTCAAAGCGAGCGTAAAAGTGGTTCAGCTCATCAGGGAGTGAAGCACTGTTGGTGGATGGCGCAGTGCTCGGTGGCTTGTAGTCTGTCAGGGTGCGTATGCCCTGCCACATACGCCGAGGGTCAGAGGAGGTAAAGTGCTCCTCGATCCGCTGTTTGTAGCAGTGCTTGGCTATGGATATTCCTCTCCTCAGATTGGCTCTGGCCAAGCTGTAAGCCTCCCGGTCTCCTGACCTGAAGGCAGCATCTCTGGCTTTGATCAGAGAGCGAACCTCTCTGTTCATCCAGGGCTTCTGATTTGGGAATATTATTATTGTCTTTTGTGTTGTCACTCTGTCCACACAGTTGTTGATGTGTTCCAGGACAGAGTTAGTGTAGGTGTCCAGGTGGATTTGTGAGGCCGTGGTGGCCCGGGCTGCATACTCGCTCCAGTCAGTGTGCTGGAACTGGTGCTGAAGGAAGGAGTCAGCCCCATCCATCCAGATCTTTACAGTTCTGGTTGTAGGCTTGATCCTCCGAATGACTGGACTGTATTTGGGGAGTAGAAACAGAGAAAGATGATCTGAAAGTCCGAGGTGGGGGAGGGGTGTGGCTTTGTATGCATCAGCCACGTTTGTGTAAACTTTATCCAAAGTTTTTTGTGCCCTTGTGGTGCAGGAGACATTCTGATAAAATTTTGGTAATCCAGATTTTAGATCAGTGTGATTGAAGTCCCCTGCTACAATAAAGGCTCCGTCCGGGTATGTAGTTTGAAGTTTGTTGATGGTAGCACAGAGAGCCTCCATAGCCGAGTTAGCATTAGCATCAGGAGGCACATAGACTACAGTAGCGACGATGCAGCTAAACTCACGAGCCGTATAAAAGGGCCTGCATTTAATGGTCAGGAACTCCAGGTCCGCAGAGCAGTGGGTTTCCACTACAACAGAGTCCGTGCACCACGCTTTGTTTACGTAGATACAGGTTCCTCCGCCGCGGGTCTTCCCCGTTGTCGCGGTTGACCGGTCAGCTCTGAACAGCGCACGTCCCTCCAGTTCCACCACGCTGTCCGCCACATCGCCCCTTAGCCACGTTTCCGTGAAAAACATCAAATTACAGTCCCTGAGCCATCTCTGTGTGAGGGACTAGATCTTTAATTCGTCCAGCTTTCCCGGCAGCGAGCGAACATTGGCGAGAAAAACGCTAGGTAACGCCGGCCGGTGTGGGTTTAGCCTTAGCTTAGCACGCAAACCTCCGCGCTTGCCCCGTCTTTGTTTGCGCTGGCGTCGCCGGCGTCGGGCACTTGCGGTCGACAAGAGTGACTCGCTAGGTCCCGGTGTCCGGATCAACTCTGGAGGAAGCTGGTTAAAGTCAAACTGATGTGTAAATCCGATGTTTGTGCCGTGAATGTTGATATCCAAAAGTGTCTGTCTGCTGTAGCTGTAGTTCGCACGAGCGATCTGAGCGAAAATACTGAGAATAGTTAAGTAAATAATTGTTATATTACTGAAACTGGTAAGACGCCGGGCCTCGCGGTGTGGTCGCGACGCCATCTTGGTCATAGCTCTAGTGCATAGTCTACATATAGTACATAAACACATTACATATAGTGCATAGTCTACATATAGTACATATACACATTACATACTGCATATAGTGCATAGTCTACCTATAGTACATAAACACATTACATATAGTGCATAGTCTACATATAGTACATATACACATTACATATAGTGCACAGTCTACATATAGTACATATACACATTACATACTGCATATAGTGCATAGTCTACATATAGTACATAAACACATTACATATAGTGCATAGTCTACATATAGTACATATACACATTACATATAGTGCACAGTCTACATATAGTACATATACACATTACATATAGTGCACACTCTACATATAGTACATATACACATTACATATAGTGCATAGTCTACATATAGTACATAAACACATTGCATATAGTGCATAGTCTAAATATAGTACATATACACATTACATATAGTGCATAGTCTACATATAGTGCATATACACATTACATATAGTGCGTAGTCTACATATAGTACATATACACATTACATACTGCATATAGTGCATAGTCTACATATAGTACATAAACATATTACATATAGTGCGTAGTCTACATATAGTACATAAACACATTACATATAGTGCATAGTCTACATATAGTACATAAACACATTACATATAGTGCATAGTCTACATATAGTACATAAACACATTGCATATAGTGCATAGTCTACATATAGTGCATATACACATTACATATAGTGCGTAGTCTACATATAGTACATATACACATTACATACTGCATATAGTGCATAGTCTACATATAGTACATAAACATATTACATATAGTGCGTAGTCTACATATAGTACATATACACATTACATACTGCATATAGTGCATAGTCTACATATAGTACATAAACATATTACATATAGTGCGTAGTCTACATATAGTACATATACACATTACATACTGCATATAGTGCATAGTCTACATATAGTATATATACACATTACATATAGTGCATAGTCTACATATAGTACATATACACATTACATACTGCATATAGTGCACACTCTACATATAGTACATATACACATTACATATAGTGCGTAGTCTACATATAGTACATATACACATTACATACTGCATATAGTGCATAGTCTACATATAGTACATAAACATATTACATATAGTGCGTAGTCTACATATAGTACATATACACATTACATACTGCATATAGTGCATAGTCTACATATAGTATATATACACATTACATATAGTGCATAGTCTACATATAGTACATATACACATTACATACTGCATATAGTGCACACTCTACATATAGTACATATACACATTACATATAGTGCGTAGTCTACATATAGTACATATACACATTACATACTGCATATAGTGCATAGTCTACATATAGTACATAAACATATTACATATAGTGCGTAGTCTACATATAGTACATATACACATTACATACTGCATATAGTGCATAGTCTACATATAGTACATAAACACATTACATATAGTGCACAGTCTAAATATAGTACATATACACATTACATATAGTGCATAGTCTACATATAGTACATATACACATTACATATAGTGCATAGTCTACATATAGCACATATACACATTACATATAGTGCACACTCTACATATAGTACATATACACATTACATATAGTGCATAGTCTAAATATAGTACATATACACATTACATATAGTACATACTCTACATATAGTACATATACACATTACATATAGTACATATGTACACTATACGTACTTCATATATACACAGCATATAGAACTCTATGTGTACACTATGTACTACACACAGTGCATACATACACTAAATACTGGTCTCTCTGCATACTGTTCATACCCTATGGACTACATATAGTACACACTTCTATAAATATATTACTGAAGCAGTAATTGATCCCCCAATGAACGGCACACAGGACTGCTTCGTGACCAGAGTCTACGGTAAATGGGCTCATTGCTGAAGAACGGTTTATTGTGATCACTGTAAGCCATTAATCTCCCAAAACTTCATACTATTGTCTATTGACTTCTTCACATGGGTGAAACTCTCTGTAAACATCTGGGCAAACTGCACCGATGGGGGGCCAGGAGACGGCCGACGGAGCGCTTTATATGTAAAAACATGCAAACTGAGTTCTGATGCTGGGCTTTACATGTTGATGGTATATTTGCGGAACACACTTTATCCCTCTAAGAAGATCATCTTCCTATGAATAATTCCCAGTGTGTGTGTGTGTGTGTGTGTGTGTGTGTGTGTGTGTGTGTTGCGCAGGGCAGATCAGGGTCCCACTAATAACTTTATTACGGCCTGCAGTTGAATTCCCTCCATTCTTAACTCCAGATTATCCCTCCATTCACGCCAGAACACACCGGAATTAGGCTTTCCCATCTCGGAGATGTCAGGATTAGCCTTCATTACCACAATCGGACATCTATGGGGCTGGTTTTCCATTGGGCTTCTCCTCTGTTCTCCTTATGCATCGTGATGGTGGGTCAGACGGACCTTTCTGAATTATCCAGAGGGCTCTGGAGGCTCTCGGCTGACAGGTGGGGCATTTCTCCAACGGGATGTCAGAGAGAGGTGGAGAGATAGACAGAAGAAGATGGAGAGAGAGAGAGAGTGATGGCTAAAGAGTGAGTAGGAGAGTGAGAGTGATAGATAAGGAATGAGAGAGATAGAAAGAGAGACAGCGCAGTTCTTCTGGGGGACGGGCACAGCAACACAAAAAGACAGTTCAGACCCAGACGCATTATTCAAGGCCAGAAAGCCACAGAACAAAGACTCAGGCCCTCAAACCCCGCGCTAAATATGAACGCGCCGAGCTCGTCTACGAACCAGAATGCCGTGTGTGGCAACTGGCATTACTGAGCAATCTGTCACTACTGGTGTTGCACACAATTCTACTGACGTCTTAAACTTCTGCATAACTGAAAGGGCTGAAATGCTCTGTTCTGAACCGCTCACAGTGGTGGTGATGGGAACCAGATGTCCCTCTAAAAGCTCCTCACAGTGGTGGTGATGGGAACCAGACGTCCGTCTAAAAGCTCCTCACAGTGGTGGTGATGGGAACCAGACGTCCCTCTAAAAGCTCCTACAGAAAGTTCCTACATGAGCTGGTTCTGAATTCACTGCCTGATGACTGAGACGCTGTTTTATGAGAGTTTAGAGAACTTCAACTCCATTCATGGTGGAGGGAGACATGCAGGGTGCTGTGCGGCAAAATAGTCCCCAAAGAAAACTCATTATTCCAGATTTTCCACTGTTTTCCATCATCAACATTCTATATTAGCTCAGAAGACTCGTGTAGGTTCTCTGGTGGTTCTGGATGGTAAATAAAGTGTCTATATCTGTGTTGTAGTCATGGCGACGCCTGGTTCCCATCACCACCATTGTAAAGACGTCCGAACCGTCTCACACCAAACCCTCTGAACCTCTCACCAGATCCATAGATGCTAATCTGGCTGACTTGTGGAGGAACTGGATGTGTCATGTGTGGCTTTTGAGCTGCTTCTTGTAAACTGTCAAGTTGCATGGAAATGAAGTTGCATGCAACTCACAACATGCAACAAGTTGCATGAAAGTTGCACCATTTAAAACCAAAGATTTCTATGTGCTACATTCTCGGTTTGTCATGATGGTCTAAAACTGAAAAGAGAGCGCGAGAGGGTCGATTATATTTCCTTTCCATGACTAAAGTTGCTTATGCATGGTCATTTGAAACTTTTACAACAGTGTATGCAACTCGCCTGCAACGTTAGTTCATTGAAACTTACTTGAAGCTTGTTTGAAACAGCTGCGACTAATTTCATGAAACAGATCTGAAGAATCAGAAAGGAGATAAAATACCACACCATCACGCTAAACAGCTTCATTTCACATAATTGATTTTGCCAGATTAATGGACGAGGGAATAAAACAGAAGCTGGTTTATTGGATGAGCCGCATGACTTGATTATGTTGTGTGCAATTTCGGTTGACCGCGAGTTGCTTCATGCGGTTAAGTTGCATGCAACTAGTCGCATGAACGTTTTACTGTGTATAGCCAGCCTGAGACATGAGTTTAGTTCTATAATGGGACACTGAAAACAGTGCATCACAAACTCGTATTAATGTAGATTTGTGTTTATTTGCTGGTTGTTTTATGAACGGACGTCCAGATAAACTAGCACTGCTACCTTTACAGTCTCTCAAAGCACAATCCATCCGTTTAACCTGCTGTCGAAAAGAAATCACCTGTGCAAGATGGAGAGAAGAAAAGGAACGTGTTCAATCTGGAGCTCAGCGTGAGCCGGGGAAAGCGAGGAACACCGTTGCGTCACACCAGCACCGCCGTTCCTGACCCATTTTCCTCAGCGGCTTTGAGAAGCACCAGTGTTTCCCAATGTCGGCGGGACTGGGAATTGTGTTTCGCCCCAAATGTGCCATGGGACGGCTTGTGCTGGAACAACGTAGACATATTTCCTTGGATTTTGTCTTTTCGGGCGCCAGCTAGATTACATGAGGGACTTAGTTTCAAGGAATAGAAGGAGATAAAAATAATAAAAAATACTTCAAAATAATAATAAAAGAAAAAATAAGTTGCTGCGACCCAGAAAATAGAAGAAATTAAAACTGAGGCTTATATAAAGAACAAAAATGGGACCGAATTAATTATATATATATATGAAATAGACCATATATGCAAATATAGTTATTTTTAGTACGAGAAAGTGTTCTATGACCAATGGGGGGACAATACCATCCATCTGTTTCCCTGATACCCTGTTACCCTGTTCTTCAGTGGTCAGGACCCCCATGGACCCTCACAGAGCAGGTGCTGTTTGGGTGGTGGATCATTCTCAGCACTGATGTGGTGGTGGTGTGTTAGTGTGTGTTGTGCTGGTCTGAGTGGATCAGACACAGCAGTGCAGCTGGAGTTTTTAAACACTGTGTCCACTCACTGTCCACTCTATTAGACACGCCTACCTCGTCGGTCCACCTTGTAGATGTAAAGTCAGAGACGACAGCTCATCTGCTGCTGCACGGTTTGTGTTGGTCATCCTCTAGTCCTTCATCAGTGGTCACAGGACACTGCCCACAGGACACTGCCCACAGGACGCCGCCCACAGGACGCCGCCCACAGGACGCCGCCCACAGGACGCTGTTGGCTGGATGTTTTTGGTTTTCATTCCAGCAGAGCAGATCCACTCACATCAGCGCAACAGAAGAATCGATCAGTCACACAAAGAACCATTTATGCATTGAGAACCTAGTTCGAGCTGTTTTACAGCGTATATTTATATAAGGAGTTTTATTCCACATCACGCTATAGACAATATTTTTACTTTTTTTCATAATATACGTTGTTGGCAGTGGCCTTGTCGTGTGCACACAATCATTTTAAACATTAGTCACCTTGCATGTATAAGGTGGTAGTAGCCTCAGGACAAGGACAATTGGGCTTGCGGTGTGCAATGGGATTCATAGATTGAGAAAAGGTGGTACAGTGCAGTGAATGGCTCATTCAATGTGGGGAACAAGGGTGGCAAAGCAGATGTTAATGATGGGCAGGAAGTAGTGACTGCATTTGGGCAGCCAAAGGCCGCAGTGTGAAGGACGCAGCTGAATCTGCAGTTGTAGTGTAGTATATGGTTATACGGGTCGATGGGTCTATACACACACACACACACACACACACACACACACACATATATATATATATATATATATATACATTAAAGGAACAAGCTGGGCTTTTGGATCTGTAGCCGAGTGGCTTCTAGCCTGGTTTGATCAGCCTGGACCCCAAAGACGACTGAGACTGTGTTCACTCCTCTATTATTAATGTTCCCTTACTGTAATATTCCTTTTCATCCTCTACTACACACACACACTCACACACACACTCACACGTAGACACACTCATACACACACACACACACTCACACACTTACACACACACTCACACACACACACACACACACACACACTCACACTCACACACACTCACACACTTACACACACACTCACACACTTACACACACACACACTCACACACACACTCACACACTCACACACAAACACTCACACACACACTCACACACACTCACACACACACTCACACACTCAGACACACACACTCACACACAATACATACAATGTAAAATAATAGTCCCACTGGGACGAATGAATTCTGAGATGAAATATATGAAGTGTAGTACGACGTTAATGATATAAAAAGTACATATGAATCTGTTTTATACAAATTCATAAGTAAAAATATTGTTTTATATTAAAAATGGTAGAACGTTGGTTTTGTGACGAGCTGATGAGGGCGGCACGGTGGCGTGGTGGGTAGTGCTGTCACCTCACAGCGAGGAGGGTCTGGGTTCGATTCCCCGGCCGGGTGACCGGGGTCCTCTCTGTGTGGAGTCTGCATGTTCTCCCCGTGTCTGCGTGGGTTTCCTCCGGGTTCTCCGGTTTCCTCCCACAGTCCAGAGACATGCAGTCAGGCCAGTTGGACGTGCTAAATTGGTGTGAGTGACCGTCTGTCTGCCTTGCGATGGACTGGTGACCTGTCCAGGGTGTATCCATTCCGCCCGATGACCGCTGGGATAGGCTCCCGCAACCCTGATGGAGAAGCGGCTTAGAGAATGGATGGATGGACTTTTACTGCTCGTTAATGTGTCTGTCGCTGTCGCCGTGAACAACGTCAGACGAGCTCAGCCTGTCGTCTGTGATTACTATGGGACGTATTGTGTTGGCGCTCCTGCTTGTCCGGTGCTTTATAATGGAATAAATGGGGGTTTCTAACTTTTACATGTAGTGTTCTTTTTTAATGCTGAACGTCTGATCTCTCTCTCTCTCTCTCTCTCTCTCTCTCTCTCTCTCTGTCTCTCTCTCTCTCTCTCTGATACATGTACCCAGCCGCCTCATTAAACACAAAACCCCTAGTCAGCCTTTCTGAATCCTTCTCATAAGAAGCCGCTGCCAAACTTTCTCTCTTCCACCCCTTTGGCCAAGCGTAGGGGTCCAAGCACCTCGCCTCGCCCATAAATCCCCACTCTAATTCGCCGTCACTCCAGCGCCGAGGCTTTAGCATCTCACTCTTCACCTTTACTCCGTGACAGGCGGCAGCGGGCGAAGTACTTTAGCCGCATTTCCAAGTGTCTAAGCTACTTCACTGAGGATTTGGGGCGTGTGTCACGTCACGGCTTGAGAGCTGGTGGCTTCTCCCGCTCCGATGCAATTTGTCTTTGGAAGACGACAGACTAGATTGGATCGCTGGATGGAGTGGAGCTCGGTTAAACCGGCTGTGATAATTGGAGGAACCTGTATTTAAAACAAAGTAGCGTCTTTTCCTCTGAATCATTTTACAAATGACGTCCTTGTAAACTTCACTAAGTGTACAATGTGGCAGCTCTCGCGAACGCCGCCGCTGATGTGTGCAGATCTCGTACATTTTCTTAACGAAGGGTTAAACGAAGAGGCTCTCGTCAATGCTTTTTAACCGTAACATGTAAAGATCAGTAATCATTGATCACTGCATGTTTTTTTATTACTGTAATATGTGGCTGCTCATTTCTTCTTCTTCTTCTTTCGGCTGCTCCCTTTAGGGGTTGCCACAGCGGATCATCTGCCTCCATCTTGCCCTGTCCACTGCCTCCTCTACTTTCACACCAACCATCTCCATGTCCACCTTCACTACATCCATAAACCTTCTCTGAGGTCTACCTCTTCTCCTTCTACCCGGCAGCTCCATCTCCAACATTCTTTGCCCAATATATCCACTATTCCTCCTCAACACATGTCCAAACCATCTCAACCTGGCCTCTCTGGCTTTATCTCCAAACTGCGATCCACACATGTGGCAGCTCATGTAAAATCTGTTAATCATAAAAACAGCTTTTGAAAACGTTGAATACGTTGCTCGTATTCTATGTAATCTTGTTAATTACACTTCCTCTTAAAATGTGGTGGCACTTACTGCTGTATTTACTGTATAAATGAGGCAGCTCTAGTAAAGTTTGAAAACTGTACTGTGTGGCAGGTGTAGTTTAATATGTAGCAGCTCATATGAACTTTGTTAATCATGAAACACAGCAGTGCTTGTGAATTTTCAAACACTGTAAAATTTGTCAGCTTTCTTAAATGTTGCTTATCATAATGTGACAATGCTTGCAAAAAATAATGATTAAACTTTGTAAAATCAAAAAAATGTGTAAATTGTAAATTATGGCAACCTCACTAATTGTAAAATGTGGCAACTCTTGTAAACACCCCTAATTGTAAAATGTGGCAGCCCTTCTAAATGTGTGAACTGAAATATCTGGCAGCTCATGTAACCTTGGTCAATTGTAAAATGTAAGATCTTTGTAAACTTTGTACATCGTAAAATGTGGCAGCTCTTGTAAACTTTACAGAGAGTCAAAGATGTAATCTTTCTACTCATGCATCCAACGTTATTATGCTATTTCTACACTGTTATGTTATCCTAAATTGATGCTAATTTGTTGCTAGGCCTTTGCTATAGTACCCCAGGTGGTTGCCATGGTGTAGTTAGACCATTGCTGCGGTACCACACTACGGGTGGTTGCTATGGTGTAGTTAGACCATTGCTGCAGTACCCCACTACAAGTGGTTGCTATGGTGTATTTAGACCATTGCTGCGGTACCCCACTACGGGTGGTTGCTATGGCGTAGTTAGACCATTGCTGTGGTACCCCACTATGGGTGGTTGCTATGGTGTAGTTAGACCATTCCTGCGGTATCCTACTACAGGTAGTTGCTATGGTGTAGTTAGACCATTGCTGCGGTACCCCACTACGGGTGGTTGCTATGGCGTAGTTAGACCATTGCTGTGGTACCCCACTATGGGTGGTTGCTATGGTGTAGTTAGACCATTGCTGCGGTACCCCACTACAAGTGGTTGCTATGGTGTATTTAGACCATTGCTGCGGTACCCCACTACGGGTGGTTGCTATGGCGTAGTTAGACCATTGCTGCGGTGCCCCACTATGGGTGGTTGCTATGGTGTAGTTAGACCATTGCTGCGGTACCCCACTACAAGTGGTTGCTATGGCGTAGTTAGACCATTGCTGCGGTACCCCACTACGGGTGGTTGCTATGGTGTAGTTAGACCATTGCTGTGGTACCCCACTACGGGTGGTTGCTATGGCGTAATTAGACCATTGCTGCGGTACCCCACTACGGGTGGTTGCTATGGCGTAATTAGACCATTGCTGCGGTACCCCACTATGGGTGGTTGCTATGGTGTAGTTAGACCATTGCTGCGGTACCCCACTACGGGTGGTTGCTATGGTGTAGTTAGACCATTGCTGCGGTACCCCACTACAAGTGGTTGCTATGGTGTAGTTAGACCATTGCTGCCGTACCCCACTATGGGTGGTTGCTATGGTGTAGTTGGACCATTGCTGCGGTACCCCACTACGGGTGGTTGCTATGGTGTTAATAGGTCATTGCTATAGTTCACTAAGTGGATTTTCTACTGAAATTGATCAAAAATGCATGCGGTATCTGTTACAGACAGTAAAGGTACAAGCACTCCAGGCTCTGCAGAACTGGAGAACTAAGCCACTTGTGCTGCAAGAGTGTTATTGTTCTCCCAAGGCCAAGTGATCCGAGTCTAATCCCAGCTTTGGGATATAAGGACACTCACGTAAATTCATCTTGATTGTAATCAATTAATCTGCGTGGCAGGTGCTACGGAAGCACAGTAAGCAACTCCTTCATCAACTAAGCAACCTGGGTCCAGTTACCAGCGAAGAACACGCTCACCACGATGCTACAGCGCTAACGACTGTAGAGAGCCATCAGTGACTTACACAGCAGTCTAACAATGCTGTACGGACATCAGTGCTTTTGGCGGACTTGTGGTAGATAGTATAATTTAACAGCAGCAGAGCGCAATAAATACTTCATGTTGCTAAAAATGAGCAAAATTAAACATTTAGCGCTCCAGCAAAATATTAGCATGCAAAGATATTCTTTGGCTACATGAATCATGCATTTCGTGCACTTGTTCGTTGGTGCTTAAAAGCAGCAAAATGGGGGAAAGTGGATATGTTTCATCACCATTACCTGCAATTCATGCATAGAATCTCATTGCTGTGCTTTTCGGGGTTTCTTTGATGTTCTTGATATCAGTGACACGTGCTGTAATGAATCCGAGCTGGAAAAATCTATTTGATTGTGCACTTGAACTACGGACGTTGCACGATATGTAGAGGGGCATCTTACCACTTCATTCGGAACTTCCTTGTTGATGTTCTGGCCAGTGAGTGGAAGTAGAAGGTGGGTGTTTCTAATAAAGTGGCCAGTGAGTGGAAGTTGAAGGTGGGTGTTTCTAATAAAGTGGCCAGTGAGTGGAAGCACAAGGTGGGTGTTTCTAATAAAGTGGCCAGTGAGTGGAAGCACAAGGTGGGTGTTTCTAATAAAGTGGCCAGTGAGTGGAAGCACAAGGTAGGTGTTTCTAATAAAGTGGCCAGTTACTGGAAGTACAAGGTAGGTGTTTCTAATAAAGTGGCCAGTTACTGGAAGTACAAGGTAGGTGTTTCTAATAAAGTGGCCAGTTACTGGAAGTACAAGGTGCATGTAGAAGTCAAAAATTGTCAGAAGCCAATTTTTGTGCTAAGTTATGAAGAGTTAACATGAGGCCTCGGAGTTTCAGCTTTATTTACAACTTAATTTAAATGAAATCCAACAAAATCACCTTCCCTCGTTATAATTACAAGCAGTTCTTTATTAGATGGGGTTGAACTTTTTGATGTGGTTGAATACCCTCTTACGTCCAATGGCAATGCAAATGATTAGAATTCTGTTGCAATTATCAACTAAACTGGAAGAGAAAAATACATGAAAAGTAAGAAAATAAGAAATAAAAGCCTCACAGCTTCAAATAACTAGACTTCTGTGCCTCTCTCACTCCGTCTCAGATCAGACCCTTTGATTTCCATCAGAGACTATGCAGAGAGTCCCTTGAGAAGGAATACTGCTCAACATGCTGCTCAAAACAGTCAAAAAGGGGGGGCCGTGACTATCCAGTTTAATAATAGAGCGAATTATTCCATAGCCTAAGCTAATTACATTATTAATGTGCATATGATCCACACAGTCGCTCTCAAAGACTGTAATACACTACAGGAAGCGTAGGGGGCGGTACGGCTTCTACTGTTTCATTTAAAAAGCTCTATAATGTTCATATGATCCACACAGTCGCTCTGACAGACTGTAATACACTACAGGAAGCGTAGGGGGCGATACGGCTTCTACTGTTTCATTTAAAAAGCTCTATAATGATCATATGATCCACACAGTCGCTCTGACAGACTGTAATACACTACAGGAAGCGTAGGGGGCGATACGGCTTCTACTGTTTCATTTAAAAAGCTCTATAATGTTCATATGATCCACACAGTCGCTCTGACAGACTGTAATACACTACAGGAAGCGTAGGGGGCGATACGGCTTCTACTGTTTCATTTAAAAAGCTCTATAATGTTCATATGATCCACACAGTCGCTCTGACAGACTGTAATACACTACAGGAAGCGTAGGGGGCGATACGACTTCTACTGTTTCATTTAAAAAGCTCTATAATGTTCATATGATCCACACAGTCGCTCTGACAGACTGTAATACACTACAGGAAGCGTAGGGGGCGATACGGCTTCTACTGTTTCATTTAAAAAGCTCTATAATGTTCATATGATCCACACAGTCGCTCTGACAGACTGTAATACACTACAGGAAGCGTAGGGGGCGATACGGCTTCTACTGCTTCATTTAAAAAGCTCTATAATGTTCATATGATCCACACAGTCGCTCTGACAGACTGTAATACACTACAGGAAGCGTAGGGGGCGATACGGCTTCTACTGTTTCATTTAAAAAGCTCTATAATGATCATATGATCCACACAGTCGCTCTGACAGACTGTAATACACTACAGGAAGCGTAGGGGGCGATACGGCTTCTATTGTTTCATTTAAAAAGCTCTATAATGTTCATATGATCCACACAGTCGCTCTGACAGACTGTAATACACTACAGGAAGCGTAGGGGGCGATACGGCTTCTACTGTTTCATTTAAAAAGCTCTATAATGTTCATATGATCCACACAGTCGCTCTGACAGACTGTAATACACTACAGGAAGCGTAGGGGGCGATACGGCTTCTACTGTTTCATTTAAAAAGCTCTATAATGTTCATATGATCCACACAGTCGCTCTGACAGACTGTAATACACTGCAGGAAGCGTAGGGGGCGATACGGCTTCTACTGTTTCATTTAAAAAGCTCTATAATGTTCATATGATCCACACAGTCGCTCTGACAGACTGTAATACACTACAGGAAGCGTAGGGGGCGATACGGCTTCTACTGTTTCATTTAAAGAGCTCTATAATGTTCATATGATCCACACAGTTACTCTGACAGACTGTAATACACTACAGGAAGCGTAGGGGGCGATACGGCTTCTACTGTTTCATTTAAAAAGCTCTATAATGTTCATATGATCCACACAGTCGCTCTGACAGACTGTAATACACTACAGGAAGCGTAGGGGGCGATACGGCTTCTACTGTTTCATTTAAAAAGCTCTATAATGTTCATATGATCCACACAGTCGCTCTGACAGACTGTAATACACTACAGGAAGCGTAGGGGGCGATACGGCTTCTACTGTTTCATTTAAAAAGCTCTATAATGTTCATATGATCCACACAGTCGCTCTGACAGACTGTAATACACTACAGGAAGCGTAGGGGGCGATACGGCTTCTACTGTTTCATTTAAAAAGCTCTATAATGTTCATATGATCCACACAGTCGCTCTGACAGACTGTAATACACTACAGGAAGCGTAGGGGGCGATACGGCTTCTACTGTTTCATTTAAAAAGCTCTATAATGTTCATATGATCCACACAGTCGCTCTGACAGACTGTAATACACTACAGGAAGCGTAGGGGGCGATACGGCTTCTACTGTTTTATTTAAAAAGCTCTATAATGTTCATATGATCCACACAGTCGCTCTGACAGACTGTAATACACTACAGGAAGCGTAGGGGGCGATACGACTTCTACTGTTTCATTTAAAAAGCTCTATAATGTTCATATGATCCACACAGTCGCTCTGACAGACTGTAATACACTACAGGAAGCGTAGGGGGCGATACGGCTTCTACTGTTTCATTTAAAAAGCTCTATAATGTTCATATGATCCACACAGTCGCTCTGACAGACTGTAATACACTACAGGAAGCGTAGGGGGCGATACGGCTTCTACTGTTTCATTTAAAAAGCTCTATAATGTTCATATGATCCACACAGTCGCTCTGACAGACTGTAATACACTACAGGAAGCGTAGGGGGCGATACGGCTTCTACTGTTTCATTTAAAAAGCTCTATAATGTTCATATGATCCACACAGTCGCTCTGACAGACTGTAATACACTACAGGAAGCGTAGGGGGCGATACGGCTTCTACTGTTTCATTTAAAAAGCTCTATAATGTTCATATGATCCACACAGTCGCTCTGACAGCGTAGGGGGTGATACGACTTCTGCTGTTTCTTCAGAAGTCAACAACCATCTCCTTAGTTTTGTCTACATTCAGAGACAGTTGGTTGGTTCTGCACCAGTCGTTGTTCTTGCTGCTCAAACCCACCACAGTCGTGTCATCAGCGAACATGATGATGTGGTTTGAGCTGTACTTTGTAGTCCTTGAATGACTTTGAACTGTCATTTTCCCCAAATCTGGGCTCTAAACTATAAACAGATGGTGTCTCTTCAGTGATCTGCTCTGTAAACATTACTTTTATAAAATAACACAAAGAGCGTCTGAGATTTCTGGGCTTTCAGCAGCAAAAGTAAGGGTATAGTGATATAGTGATATGTGTAGATCATAAAACCCATGTTCTGTTCATTTGAGGGGAAATAACGCATAAATAAGATAAAAATTAGCATTTATTTCATACAGTTACTGAATAATTTGTCTTACTATTTAGTCTCCTAAATTCAGATGGACAAACCAAGATACACCCTGGAGAATAAGAGGTTAAAATGCGATGTTAGTTAAAAACAATAGGTATGGGGTGAAAAACGTGATATCAATTCATGCTAAAACTGCCCATTAAAAACACTGTATGCATGATTTAGCCCTTCATCATGGGTCAAAACAGAACCAGTCCTGGCTGGATATTTTTGGATCTCAAGGGAATCAAACCAATAAGGATGGAATAACCTAAGACACGGCTCAATAATGACTTTCGAGAGCTGTGTAGAAGGTGTTTACCAGCATCATCAACAACAACAACCGAGCTAAGAGCTGTGTGCCTCCCAGAGAAAAGCAGGCGAGTATTTTCAGCCAGTCTGATGGATCCCTCTATCTGCTGAGCGTATTGCGTTGCAGGCGAATCCCACTGTCAGTGTCTCTGATAAAAGAAGCCGTGTCGTAAGTGTAGGAGCTACAGAGAGTTTCCCATTACAGTCTTCTCACGTTGCTTCCAAACATCCTAATACAGGCTTGGCCCATTCTTACAGCTAAGCGCCAAAATCCTCACCGATCCACTGAGGGCCAGGAGATGATGTCAGTCATGGAGAGGCATTCTTCTGCTTTCTTAATGCCTCTGCTTTGATGGAAGACTCAATTCTTTTCATGTTGGTCCTGCGGCTGAAGATGGTGTTACATAACTGTGCTTTATGTTGAATGTTTTTTTCCAGCAAAGACTAGACATTTTATCATAGAACTGTCATTAAATGACAGCCAGTTCGCTTTGAGATGCTCTTGTGCATGTAATTTTAGATTCTGTGGTAACGAGCTGGAGTCTGGAATAACCTGCAGTGAGCTTTCCTGGACGGACGTCCTAGTTTCTTTCCTTAAAAAACAGATTACTATTAAGTTTTTAAAGGGAGCATCGCCCTCAGGAACCTTCGCCGTCTGGCATGACTTCTGGCTTTGGCTATGAGGGTAATGCTTAGTAATGGGAGCACATGTACCCCAATTAGTACCGCGCAATGCCTAAATCATCATATACTTGCCTCAAACCGTGTCAAGTTGTTCATCTTTAATGGACTTCGTTATGCAGTTTGGGATACTGTATAACACACTGTTATCTACGCTGAAGGACTAAAGTTATGTGGGTAACCCTCTGAATGATTGGGTTTAGGTGTTTTAGCCAAGCCCACTTTTTAGCCAAGCCCACAGTTTTTTAAATTTCTTCCCTGCTAGATCTGCCCTAGTCAACTGTAAGTGTTATTGTTGTGAAACGGAAGCATCTAGGAGCAACAACAGCTCAGCCATAAAGATGTAGACCATGCAAACTCAGAGCAGAGCCACAGCAGTCTTCTGTTGCATCACTCATTAAAGATGTCCAAACTGCCTTGAGGACCAACATTAACCCAAAACTGTGTTGGGAGCTTCATGAAATGTCTCCATGGCTGAGCATCAGCTGGAGGGGTGTAAAGTGCCACTGCTGCACTCTGGAGCAGTGGAACCACGTTCTCTGGATTGATGAATCTTCTCTATCTGTCAGTCTGGGTTTGGTGGATGCCAGGAGAACGCTACCTACCAGAATGCAGAGCCAACAGTAAAGTTTGGTGGAGGAGGGATAATGGGCTGGGCTGTTTTTCAGTGTTTGGGCCCCTTAGTTCCAGTGAAGGGTATGTCAATGCAGCTCACATCTTACTTTTTTTATTTTTATTTTTTTAAGGTAATCAATTATAATGTCAGTGTTTGCAGAAGAATATACATTTTTAAAATAGTTTGCTGCATATGTTGCATTTCCTTCTCTTCACTTTAGACAATATAATTTGGTCACAGGTGCCCAAACATTTGCATATTGGTGCTTAGATTATACAATGACTGCCTATCTCAGCAGGCCAGCTACAAAGTAAGAAAGTTAACGTGGACGAAACCAGTCCTGCGTGTTCGTTGATGCAAAAAATGAGATGAGTAGTTCTGACTGAAGTGAAACAAACAAAGTTTTATTACAGAATTCTGGAGAGGTTACAAACAGAGAACATGCATCATGCATCTCCCAAGTCAGCTCTGACCTCCTAATGTGTTCTGACTCCTTTTATACCCTGAAGCTGAATATGTGTGTGCATATAAGCTAAACCTAAATGTGTACATGTTCATGTTTAGTGGGTGCAATGGACATATGGTTTACCATATATGGATGTGAAACCTCACGTTTTAACGGTTAAGCGCAGACCTACTTCAGTTTATGGCCTTGGCCGGTTTCCTGTTGTTGCGTACATCTCTGCATGTTTGTCACGTACTGCCTGTTGTCGCCTGCCCTGCCATGCGAATGTCATAACGCTTTAACGCTAAGCGCAAGTTAATGCCTTTTGATATTAATGCTTAAAAGTATGCTACTACAAATGTAAAAATCCACAACGTTAAAATATTGGTTCGATCAGTACAACATTATTGATTCCATTTTCAAGTTCCGCTACTGGATGAAAAAGATTGTTTTAACGCAGCGGAACCTTCACATCAAGTCCAAGTCCGACATCAAGTCCAATACCTTTGAAAGGCAGGAAACAAAGATGTAATGGGTTTCTTGAGTGATTGCAACAATACACAAGCCCATTCTATGGATAAGGCAGCAAGTTCCACCACCTCATACAAGCCAAAGTCAAATAATGATCAATTCCAAAAATATTTTTGGGGGGAATTTGAGGCACTTCTTTTAAAAATGTGTGAACAAAACATGGGTTATAAGTGTTTGTGCTCTGCAGTGACCATGGTGTGCTGTTCTGCCACCACCTTGATGCACATTTTCACGGACTGAACCACGAACAACCATGACAATGGAGCTCTGATTGGTCAGTCTGACTTTTCAATCTGACTCTGTGTGGCAGAAGGGAGCCCAGAGAACCTTCTAGGCCTTGAGAGAAGCTCTAAAGATTTTTGGGAACTAATAAATAAACATCTGAATGGAGGTTCGGAAACCAGTCTTGTGACCAGAAGGTTGCTGGTTCGATCCCCTGAACCAACAGTACCTGACTGAGGTGCCCTTGAGCGAGACACCTAACCCCCAAATGCTTCCCAGGTGCTGTGGATAGGGATGCCCACCGCTCCGGGCAAGTGTGCTCACTAGTGTGAATGCGGTGTTTCACTTCATGGATGGGTTAAATGCGGAGGTGACATTTCCCCGTTTTGGGACTAATAAGCGTCTCTTAATATTAATACAAAAATTCTTCAAATGCTGGGTGGAAAACTGGCCAATCGGGTACTCTTATCTCTGTGTTATGTAGGTAGATCTAGATAAGTAAGCGCTTCTATTGGTTAGGGCTTCAGGAGCTAAAGAGAAGGCCTAATGTGTCAAATTAACAGGAATCATGTCTTAATTTCCAGTAAAGAGAATTAATTTGTGTGGACGCCCGCGTTCGCATGGGCATGTGGTGCTGTGTGGTTGGTGTTGCTGGGCGGGCTGCTCTCTGCGGTGGGGGAGGTGGGGGCTTGGGCGGGGTGGCGGCGTAGGGTGTCTCCGTGACCTCCCCGAGCCGACCTCATCCTGCCTCGAGCGGGGGGACAGTGAAACGCGGAGCCTCATGAGCCAGCTAGTCAGCTGGCTCTCCTCTTCCAGAGGATCACTGCCTCTGGACCTACATACCCCCCCCTCCATCCACCCCCAGACACACACACACACACACACACACACACACACACATACTTACATTACTCCCCCACCCAAGCAAACACACACAAACACACACAGTACTCATACATTTAGGATCCTGGGGGCAGGCATGTTGCCGGGGGTCGATGAGGTCGACCCGCTGTCATGGCCTCACTCGTCTCCTGACGACTGTCTGTCCCTCAGTTTTTACTGCACTTTAGACATTCAGGGCTTTTGAGGGGACGGTGTAGATGGACACTGCAGACCAGTGGCCCGGTGCTTAGCCCATGTTTGCCTACACACCTGTCCCCCCAATTTTAACTACACCATAGTATCACACACTACCCCACATTCATATACACCAACTCCTGCACTCAACACTTCACTGGAGGTGGAAGGGTGGGAAGGTCATCCCTCACCCGTTTCCTGCTCCCTACCGGGGCGGGGTGTTGAACGCCGGAACAGGGGCTGGGCCGGGGGCATTCCTGGCGTCCTGGGGTTGCTGCCCGGGCCCCCGCCGCGGAGGGTGGCCGGTATGGCGGTGCCAGCCATGTGGTATTGTATGGTTGGGTGGGTGTGGGCGTCTGTGCGCCCGCACGCATTCTTCCCTGGCGCGCGCCCTCGGACTCGTGTGCAGTCGTGCATGTTCCTCCCGTGTGTGCGCCCTCCCGCACGTGTGCACGTTCGTCCCATGTATGCATCCATATACAAACTGTTACTGGCTGGCCTTTCCATTCGCCCCCACCTCATCTAGGGGGACGGGGGGGTGTATATATGGGTGGGTGTTTGTAGATATTGGGGTGATGTGTATGTATATATGTGGGTGTATGTATGTATGTAGGAATGTATATAGGTGTGGAGGTATGTGTGCGTAGGTGTATATATAGGGGTGGAGGAATATAAGGGAGTGAAGGTATGTAGGTGTATATATGAGGTTGAGTGTATGTGAGGACAGCTGGTTCTGGGTCGGGGGATTGTTGTCCCCGGTCCTCTCCCGGCTGCTCCCCTGTGGTTGCTACTTCCCCCCCAGATGGGGGGCGCCTTGGGGCTTCAGGGCCTGGCCTGGTACTCCGGCGTGACAGTTGGCCCGCTCCCCTGGGTGGTTGGGCTCCGGGCCCCCTCGGCGGGGATGGGGCCCTGCTGGGTGGTGGTTGGCTCTCGGGCGTATGAGGCGCTGGGTCTTTGCTGCTGCCTCGTGATGGGGAGGGGCATCCTGGGGGCGGCTCTGGTTCCTCTGGTTCCCCTGGACCTGCGCTCCATGGCTGGGGGGGGTGCTGTCCGGAGTCCCCCTCTCCCTTCCGCTGGGGTGGGCATGCATGGGTCACTGGGAGATACGGCCCAGGGTCTCCACTGCTCCTGGGGGGGCCGCGGCGGGCGGGATTCCCTGGTCTTTCTCTGCCTTCCTCTGGCCTCTGGGGGGATGTTGTCGCAGCTTTCTGCCCTCGATATTGAGTGCATCTTGTGACAAATTTATACTGTACTGCACTCACAAACACACACACACACACCCACACACACACACTCACATACACATACTTCACAGTCATTTGTGCAGTATTTCCAAGTGCTGTACGTCACAGGTACACTTTCTTCTCTTTTCTCAGGAGCAGCAGTTGGTGAACCATCGCTGTGGCATTTGCGCTGTGTTTTTCTTTTTTTCTGCCCTTATGTTATTTCCCTTTTTTACCCCCCCCCCGCTTATCTCTCCTCTCCCTTCTTTACAGATTCCCCTGGCCTGTAAAGTCTGGCATGATGCTAACACATTTTCATTAAAATATCAAATGTATAAACAAAATGAAATCAAATAACTAAAAAATAAATAAATAAATAAAGAAACACTGACAAGATGAGCCTATAATCTATAGTGCTCATTTTGGAAAAGTAAATTTGTTTGACACAGTAACGCAGTCTGACCATAATTCTGATTGCAAATCTGCCAGACAAGACAGGCAAAAAAAAAAAAAAAAAAAGAGAATTAATTTGGTGAGAAAAGCGTTCTGGAAGTTCTAGATATGTCTCTGTGAATGTAAGCCATAGTCTGACCTTGTTCCAGGTAGTTGTTAGGAATGGAAAACAACGGTGATAGGGGCCTTTACTGAAAGAGCCGCAGTGACACTGATACAAAGTAATATATCATTTAGAACTGTTATGAAAATGTGAGTTAGCTTTGTGCTAAAACACCATTTGAATCCCTGAGGGATGCCAGCAGGAATTAGCGTCATCGTTGAGGTGGTTTTTCTCTCTCGTTTTGACCGAATTTTCACATTTGTGGCTCAAATCGGAGGCTTAGCTGTAGCAGTCACAGTACATCACTGCCTTTAGGCATTTCCTACCAGCCCAAGCCGGACCGTTTGAACCTCAGCCTGTGTGTTCCAGTGCAACAAAATAAACAAATAAATGAACAACTATCTTTTTGTGCTTCTGTAAATACATATTCTCTGAGCAACGTGAACAAAGCACTCTCATTTCTCTTCGCGCAGCGTAACCAAAGCATTACTTCGTCGGTCCATTAAAAATGCTAATCAGAACAGGTGGCTGGAAGCGATTGTGGCGGAACAAACGTCTTCATTACCGCAGCTAACAGTCAGCATGCCATGTCAACAGCCTGTTCAGCACGGTGTGAAGCTAGGAGCAGGGCTGGTGCTTGTAAACCGGGGAGCCCCTGCATAATTGACATGCTTTCCGTGGTCTTACATGCTCAAAGGGTTTGGGAATGAGCTGACGAATAGAATCAGGTGTGTTGGACACGGCGCTGCAGGTCTAAGGTTGGAAGCACTCCCATAGATTTCTAATCCAGGCCTTTTGGACCGTCATCAAGTCCACATATTTATTTGCTGGAACCAAAACAGGTAGTCAGCTGATGGCAAATGCAGATCAGCACCTTCACATGGGTCAGAAAGCTGAAAGTGTGCTGGAAAGCTGTTGTCCTTTTAGCTGAGGGTCACTGGTATTTGTAGAACGGCGTGAACTAAGGGATCTCAGCTCTGGTCCTGGTTTAGTCCAGTTCACCATACGGTTCACAGTGCTCAAATACACCTAATTCAACAAAACACTTTCTATGCACGCATCTATGTACGTATTTTTGACGTGCTATAGTGCATTTATAAGGCATTATAAACATCGTTATAAATGTTTATAAAATGAATTATACTGAATTACACTTTATAGCCATGTTTATATACATTATGAATGTTTTTCTCCTCGATTTCGTCGTTAGGGTTCTCCCAATCACACTATACTATCAACCCTAGGAGGGTGAAGGCAGCACAGGCTTCCTCCGAGACTGGTGAAACCAGCCACCACTTGTTTTTCGGACTGCCGCTCATGCAACGTCGCGGGACAGCCGAACGCACTCGGAGGAAAGCGCCAACTGCCAGATCTGTGACGTCAGTTAACAGACGCCTGCGCTGGCTAGCATTGCGTTGAGTGATGGGGGGAGACAGGGGGCCATCCTACCCACCCAGAGAGAGCAAGGCCAATTGTGCTGTCTTAGACTACGGTCAACTCTTAGACGGTCGCGCCACTCAGGAGCTACATTATGAATTGTTAATATAATGCATTATAAGTAGTGTTAATAACATGTTATACTTTCAGTGCCAAAGAAGTCAGTCCCAGCTTTGAGAACATAAAAATAAAGACAAAGTTTATTTAAGCCCTTAAATTTCTAATATTTTATTTGGCATACAGTCACTGTTGAGTGAAGGCCGGATAGTGGAGGTGGGACAGTAGAGTCTTGTCTTTGTAATTTGTTCCCTCACTGGTTCTAACGTCAAGCACTAGAACCCTTCACTCTGTATCATCACTACACTACAGTACAGTAAGGCTGATTTCTGCTGGCGTTCTATTGGAAATGCAGTGTTAAGTCAGTGCCGGGCTAACGGTGGTGCACATTAACACTGGTGTACATTGACTTTGCCACATCGGATAAAACACTGATGGCAGCTCTAGTTTAAACTCTGACATTTGACGCCTTTAATCTGCATTAATATATTATAATATGTTATGAATGTGTTCATAGGTGCTTACAAATGTGATTCATATAAAGTGTTACCGCTAAGTCTATAATTAGCAGGTGTGTTGGAAACAGTTGTTCAACTGTATAGTTGAACTTAATTCAATAAAGCTGAGGAATCAAAAATTTATTACATTAATTACATAATAATAGCGTGAGCCTGCTGGTATATACCTAATATACTGTCAGAAAAAAATGAATTCTTCTTCATGATATTTGGCAAATAAAATCTATTATTGTTATGCACTGGAATCATGATCTGGGTTTTACCCTATGGTGCCCTTTGGTCTTGACCGGCATATTCCTGCTGTGCCTCTACCAACTAATCATCCTCTTCACCTCTCGTGGTTTGGACGTCAGTCGGACTCCTGTACATTGACCACCCTGGTTAGGACGGATGCTTGCTTAGTCGTACTAATGTAGAATAACTGGTGTTTTGATCTCTGAAGTCACGTCCATGTTAGGAATGAACTATTAGGTCGTTTAGCAGAAGAAAACCAAATGATTTATGCAGTAATTATGCAACAAACACCATGCAAGCAAGTGAACACTTCTGCACACTGAAAATAAGGCCCGATCCCATTTCACCCCCTCGCCCCACCACTTAAAATTTACGATGACCATTTGTAGCATGGCTTGAGCCTCCCCAGGCTCAGGAAGGATGCTGGAGGCAGGGCTCAAGTTTGCAGCAGCCATATTCTTTAATTCTACACTGAACAGCACAAAGAAGTCACAAACAAAACCAAAGCAAAGCAAAGCTGGCTACTTTTCAGTGACTTCAAACAAGACTTTCAGTCCTCTTCTCACCTGAGCTTTCCAGGTCTTCCAGGTCTTCAGGCTTTTGGTGCTGCTCATATCTCTCTCTGTTCCGAGAGCTCGTTACTCCACATCAATGCCCCCTGCTCGGCAGCTTGGCCGCCCAAATCAAATGTAAGGAAAATTAAAGTTTCCTCTCTGCGGGGCCAGAAGCGCTAACCAGTCGACAGAGCTCGGGACCCATGCACTGTCCCCCACTCACTCACTGTTTTCCTCACCCTGCCACCCTCACCGGGGTTTGTCCTTGCTCGGTTTGCACATGCCATACCAATTGGTACATTATCTTGCTAGGATGATCTTTCTGATCTCTCTCTCTCTCTGGATCGGTAGGATGGTCTCTCTCTCTCTGGGTTGGTAGAATGGTCTCTCTCTCTCTGGGTTGGTAGAATGGTCTCTCTCTCTCTCTCTGGGTGGGTAGAATGGTCTCTGTCTCTCTCTCTCTCTCTGGATGGGTAGGATGGTTTCTCTCTCTCTCTCTCTCTGGATGGGTAGAATGGTCTCTCTTTTTCTTTCTGGGTGGGTAGGATGGTCCCTCTCTCTCTAGGTCGGTAGAATGGTCTCTCTCTCTCTCTGGATGGGTAGGATGGTCTCTCTCTGGGTTGGTAGAATGGTCTCTCTCTCTCTCTCTCTCTTTGGTTGGGTAGGATGGTCTCTCTCTGGGTTGGTAGAATGGTCTCTCTCTCTCTCTCTCTCTTTGGTTGGGTAGGATGGTCTCTCTCTGGGTTGGTAGAATGGTCTCTCTCTCTTTGGGTGAGTAGGATGGTCTCTCTCTGGGTTGGTAGAATGGTCTCTCTCTCTTTGGGTGAGTAGGATGGTCTCTCTCTGGGATGGTAGAATGGTCTTTCTCTCTTTGGGTGAGTAGGATGGTCTCTCTCTGGGTTGGTAGAATGGTCTCTCTCTCTCTTTAGGTGGGTAGGATCATCACTGTCTCTGGGTTGGTAGAATGGTCTTTCTCTCTTTGGGTGAGTAGGATGGTCTCTCTCTGGGTTGGTAGAATGGTCTCTCTCTCTCTTTAGGTGGGTAGGATCGTCACTGTCTCTGGGTTGGTAGAATGGTCTTTCTCTCTTTGGGTGAGTAGGATGGTCTCTCTCTGGGTTGGTAGAATGGTCTCTCTCTCTCTTTAGGTGGGTAGGATCATCACTGTCTCTGGGTTGGTAGAATGGTCTTTCTCTCTTTGGGTGAGTAGGATGGTCTCTCTCTGGGTTGGTAGAATGGTCTCTCTCTCTCTTTAGGTGGGTAGGATCGTCACTGTCTCTGGGTTGGTAGAATGGTTTCCCTTTTCTGGGTGAGTTGGAAGGTCTTTCTCTCTGGGTTGGCAGGATGATCTCTCTCTGCAAGTTAGTAGGATGGTCCACCCTTCATCACTAAGCATTGCTTTAGTGACTCACATTGTCTCTCATACTAACATTAGCATGGTGGCAACTTCTTTCTATATTTCTTATTTCCAATCTGACTACTTTCGATAAGCCAGAAAAAATTTAGTAGTAGAAGCTTGAAAATGGTCTTTCTCCTACCTAGCAACAGTTGCTATGGAAGGATGTTTTTGTGGACAGAGAATGGATAGGACAGTTAACCTACTGGCTGAAGGTGTGGATGCTGTATATAGACTCAAGTTAGTAGGTGGCTATTAAGAATATATGTTATACACCAGAAATGGGAAAATGCATACCAAGGTTGAAAAACTTTCACAAACACTTTTCTCAGCTTTACCTAAGGATTAACGTGGCTTATAATTAAACCATACATAGTGGCCAGAAGATTCCTTTAAAGGACTCAGCAGTGCCTCAGGGTGCGATTTGCGGCTGGCGCTGCCAAACAACAACCTGGCCATCTGCAGTCATCAACTATGTAGACAAGAAAACTGTAAGAAAACCCTCTCGGCTGCTGCAGAAGAGTGAAAGTTTGAGAAGTTTGGTTCCCCGGTGACCGCCCCCCCCCACCCCTTTTCCACAGCAGCGAAACAACGGCAATCATCAACTAACTGACTGATCCAATAGGAAATTCCACTGGGCCAATCAGCAGGCCTCGAATCATTGCGTTAAACAATTAGACAGAGCCTGGGATGACAGCGGCGGAGGAATGCTGACTGCGACTCTCCAGGCAGGTGTTGTACAAGATTGCCTGGGGGAGAGCACATGTTAACTTTAATTAGCTCTATTAAGGAGTCAGCAGTCGTCTGCATTAAGTGACACTATGACGAGGGTTTGTGATGCTGCTGGTAGAGTCTGTCCTTTTTATACTCTGCTACAGTCTGTTGTACCCAGGCCCAGTGTGTAACCCATCTTTATCTCTGTTCACAAATATGGATGTGTAGGTTAACCTGATTCACTGTGCAACAAGATCTTAGTTAGATTAGAGATCATCTCAGCTTTACAACCATCTAAGAATGCCTTAAATGTCTTGATTGCTTATTATTTAGCAAAAGTCTGATGTCATATGCAAACAAGATGCCCAGTCCATACTGTTCATATAAGGGAACGGATTTGTGATGGTGCATGAATTCAGTAAATTCAGCTTTGTCATTAAGCATATACAATAAAACAAAACATATTCAGGCTACTTCTGTGGTGCATAAATATTGAGACAGAGACATGAGTGCACATAAACATACTGGTGCATATAAGTGTGTATACAAATGTACAAAATGTACAATAGTGTTCAGTAAATAATGGAATGTTGGTCAGAGTATATATGAAGTCAGTCAGCAGCTTGAGTTGCTGTCATTCCCAATCGCTTCCACTTTGTTATAATCCCACTGACAGTGGACTGTGGAATATTTAGTAGTGAGGAAATTTCACGACTGGACTTGCTGCACAGGTGGCGTCCGATCACGGCACCACGCTGGAATTCACTGAGCTCCTGAGAGCGACCCATTCTTTCACTAATGTCTGTAGAAGCAGTCTGCAGGCCTAGGGGCTCGGCTTTATACACCTGTGGCCATGGAAGAGACTGGAACACCTGAATTCAGTGATTTGGATGGGGGAGTGAAAACGTTTGGAAATCTAGTGTAGTTCAAGTTGTATTTGGATTCATGATCTGGTGGGTGCTGTTGATGAGACCAGCTTACAGCTTGGGGGGTAGAACCTGTTGTTGAACCTGGTGGTTCTGGCTTGATGTCCTGATATCTCCTCCCAGATGGCAGCGAGAGGAACAGAAATTGTTTGGAGTGTGTGTGGGGTCTGAGCTGATACTGCTGGCTTTCCTTAGACGTCTTGCATTGGTAGGATTGGTTTTCCTTAGACATCTTGCATTGGGCGTCTGCAGTAATGGACTGGGCAGTTGTCACCAACCTTTGCAGGTCATTCCATTCTGTGTCACTGGAACTTCCGTAACGGACTGTGGTGCAGCTGGTCAGGATTATCTCCATTGTGGACCTGTAGAAGTTCCAGGAAGCTGATGTGGCAGGTTGACTCTCCTCAGGCTCCTGAGGAAATGAAGGCATTGTTGGGCCTTTTTGATGGAGTGTGACATGTTGGCAGTCCAGGTGAGTTCCTCGGCTTTTTTGAAGCAGCTCATTCTTTCCACCATGGATGCTCAGAGGTTATGCACTCTGCTCCCCTTCCTGAAATCGACAGTCATCTCTTTGGTTTTATCTACGCCGAGGGTGAGACTGCTGTCTGTCCATGACTCTGTGAGAAGTCTCACCTCCTCTCTTTACTCTTCCTCGTTGTTAGTAATGAGGTCCATTGCTGTTGCGTTGTCAGCAAACTTGAAGATGGTGTTGGAGTTGTGCTTGCTGATGCAATCGTGGGTGTACAGGGTATAGAGCATGGGTGATGAGACACAGCCTTGTGGACAGCCTGTGCTGAGAGTGATTTTGGGATAAGTGTGGCTACCCATCCTAACAGACTAAGGCTGGCCAGTGAGGAAATCCAGAATCCAGCTGTGGATCTTATGACTGAGGTCTTCTCAGGTCTTGAGCTTGGAGATCAGTCTACAGGGGAGAACTGTGTTAAAAGCTGAACTGAAATTGATGTACAGCATTCTTACATCTGTGTTCTTGACCTCCAGGTGGCTCAGTGCATTGTGCATTGCCAGTGAAATTAATTGGTTCATGCTATAATGGCATTTATACTGTGGGCTAATTGGTACTACAGAGCCAATTGTCCTAAAGGATAATTAGTTCTTTAATGTCATTCACAGTATAGGGTAGTTGCTGCTATGAAGCTGTTTAGACTGGGTTAATTGGTACTAGACTGCCATTTTACTATAGGCTAATTGGTGCTTCAGTGGAATTTTTTTACTATAGCTTAATTGGTGCAATAATGCCACTTGTACAAATACATTGCAGGGATTTACAGAGGAAACCTCTCAGAAGGACACAGTCCAAAGAGGCGACAATCAAATGAGAAGTGGAGAAAAGCTGACAATGCCCCATGATTGGTTTGTTTAGAAGAATAGCCAGACAATGTTCTGTTCAATATGTCCTCAACTTGCTTTGGACGCCAACAGGAGAACTAATAGCTTCATTATTGGGGCTAAAAACCTGAAATTGGAAGCCATAAAAGACCACAAATCATCCTAATGCCAAATCCAGGTAAGAGAGACAGTACAGGGAGGATAAGACTGCTGTGAAGGCGCTTACCAGCCTGAAGATGACCTAATTGGAGAAGATCAGCATACTGGGTTCTCTCTGGGTTCGTACCATAGTCTCTCTCTGGTTTGGCAGGATGGTCTCTCTCTGGAATGGTAGGATGGTCTCTCACTGGTAGAATGGTCTCTCTCTCTCTCTCTCTGGTTAGGCAGGATGGTTTCTCTCTGGGTTGGTTGAATGGTCTCTCTGGGTGGGTAGGATGGTCTCTCTGGGTTAGATGAATGGTCTCTTTCTCTGAGTCTGTAGGATGGTCTCTCTCTTAGGATTGATTGAATGCTCTCTCTTCTCTCTCTTCTCGTTCTCTCTGGTTAGGCAGGATGGTTTCTCTCTGGGTTGGTTGAATGGTCTCTCTGGGTGGGTAGGATGGTCTCTCTGGGTTAGATGAATGGTCTCTTTCTCTGAGTCTGTAGGATGGTCTCTCTCTTAGGGTTGATTGAATGCTCTCTCTCTCTCTTTCTCTCTCTTCTCGCTCTCTCTGGGTAGGTAGGATGGTCTCTCTGGGTTAGTAGAATGGTCTCTTTCTCTGAGTGTGTAGGGTGGTCTCTCTTTTTGGGTTGATTCAATAGTCTCTCTCTCTGGGTGGGTAGGAAGGTCTCTCTGGGTTGGTAGAATGGGCTTTTCTTTATGGGTTGGCATGTTGGTCTCTCATTAGAGTCCACCAGCAACAGTGAGAGGTGGACAGAAACGGTCATTTCCAACACTGCTGTGACTCCATTCACACTGTAGACTGATATAATGTCATTTGCACTATAGGCTTTGTGCTACTACACTACTTGTAATGTAGGCTAAATGGTGCTATAATGTGAAATATACTATTTCTGCAACTTTCTCTCAATTTTCTCTCATGATAAAGTATCTGAAATAAAGAAAGAAAGAAATGCCTGTGGCTGGTTCAAGTGTTTGTTTCCATGGACGCTTCTTCTCCGAACAGGTACGGGTCACAGCGGCCTTCATATGGAAGATAATCTAATCCAGACTGGGAGCAGATTGCAGACGCTGTATTATCATCATCAGAGTATTTAATTAGGGCGAAACAGACTTTTGTTATGAAGTCGTGTACGGAGAGGATGCTGGATGCATTGGCATTCCTGATGGAACTGAATCATATCAGCGAAATTGGATCAGCTTTTTATGGAAACGTATCAGTTTCAGGATCTAAGCGTCTGACGAGGTCCTGGGTTTAGGTGAAGGCAGTGGTTCAGATGTAGAGCTGATGTAAAATCGTCAATATTTTTAGGTTTTTATGTGTTTTTAGTGTTTATGTGTATGGATAGAAGCCATATAGATCATCCACATGGAGTAGCCCTAATATCTGCCAAGTCATCTTCAGAATGCATTTATAAATTCCGATTACAGTTCATGTTTACATCATGAAGTCTGGCATTGTTCTGGCTTGTCACTGTGTTTATCTTTGGGGGGAAATTGGGGGGCTAAACATACTTTCATTGTCTGTCCTGAATGATGGCTCTTTAATTCCATATTTTGACCCCAATGTCTCTCTTCATGTTTACGTAAAATTGTACAGACATAAATATGGACATTGATATGATGTTGTGTGTATGTTTATCTGTCAAGACTGCAAGGCTATTTGCTTGATTTTATACACCTGTTAGCAATGGGTGTGACTCAATCACCCAAACCCAAAAACTGCAGCGTGTCCACATACTTTTGGCCATATAGTATTAATCAGTTTTTAAGAAAATAATTAATGATTTTGACATAATAGATTTTTATTACAAAATACTAAGTCATTATGTTGACTATATATATATATATATATATATATATATATATATATATATATATATTATCTTGTGTTTGTTGCTATTTCAAGATATAATAGGAAGTAAGTTTTTGGGGATTGTGAGATGATATAAAATTTAAAAATAAGTAAATATTTGAAGAAAATAATGATTTTGATATCATTGATTTGATTGATAAATTTTGATAAATGATTTGATAGAATTTGATAAATCAGTATTACACGATACAAAGTCAATATTTTGAGAAAATGAGACCCTGTTTGGAAACAAAACAACAATAATATTTTGAAGTTAATATTTTGAAGAAGAAAATTATTTATTATTTAAAGATATCCCAATATTTTGTGATAATAAGTAATTATTTCAAGTTGATGAGTTAATATTTTAACTAAACATGTCAATATTTTGAGAGAGCAAGCCAAAATTTTCAATAATTCAAATTCAAAAGTCAATAATTTGAGATATTAAGTTGATAGTATGAGATACTAAGTGAATACACTAAGATACAAAGTCATTATTTTGAGATATTAAGTTAATTCTTTGGGATATTAAGTCATTACTTTGAGACAATAGGTCATTAATGTGAGACACTACATTAGTATTTCAAGAAAATAAGTCAGTATCGTGAGATATTAAGTCAATATTTTAAGACACAATGTCAACCTGTTGAGATAGTAAGTCGGTATTTGAAGAAAGTAAGTAAGTCAATATTTTGTTGACTACGTCAACATTTTAAGTGCATTAGTCATTATTACAAGATATTAAGCTAATATTTAGAGAAACAGTCATTATTTGAAGATTTTTCAATATTTCAACAATATTCATTATTTTTATATGTTAAGTCATTATTTCAAGGAAATAGGTAATTATTTTGAGGTACCAAGTCAGTATATTGAGATATTAAGCTAATAGTTTGAGTTACAAAGTAATTATTTTGAGATCCTACATGAGTGTTTTGAGATACTAAGTCAGTACTTCAAAAAATAAGTTAATATTTTAGGATACAGTGTTAATATTTTCAGATCAGTATTTCAAGAAATGAAGTAAATATGTTCAGATACATCATTAATATTTGAATATTTCCCCTCTATCGGGTGGGAACGGGTAAAAATAAGAATAAAAGTCTTCTACTTACAAACACAAACACTGCGTTCACTGAAAGTTTAAAATCTGTCAGAAATAATTCATATGAAATTCCTTTATGTATTTTAGTCCACATCCAGTAGAACGTCCCGCAGTCCACGTTGTAGACTTAGAGACGTGTCTTGTTGAAGCGCCGAGTGCATTAAGGCGTATAGACGTGGCATCTGGGAGTGGAACAGTCACTCGTTATGTGCTGTGAATAAATGATAAAGACTGACATTAATTATTTAACATATATAACAAAGGTAAATAAATGATAAAACTGTCATTAATTATTCAGCATCTGCAAGCAGCCTGCTTTCCTTGGCCTTTGTGTAATGACGTGACATTATCCAGGTTTAACTGCATCTATTAGATGAAAAAAATAAACAGCGGCATGTAAACAAACATGGTCCAGTGTTTCGTCCACACCTCTGAAACAAACCCCAGCATGAGATAAAAAAACAAGTGTAAGCTATTAAATGATGAATTAGACACTGTGTAATGTATTTACATCAGTATTTTGCCAAAATATCTGCCTTAAAATTTGATCATCGTTTTTAAAACATGAATTTTAGATATTTTCTTTAACATCAATCTGGAAATCAAATTTAATAAAACTGGATATTCATTTTATTAGAACTTCATTTTGGATATTAATTTTATTAGAACTTCATTCTGGATGTTCATTTTATCAGAAATTCATTCTGGATTTTAATTTTATTAGAACTTCATTCTGGATACTATTTTTATTAGAACATAATTAAGGATATTTATTTAAGTAGAACTTCATTTTGGATATGAATTTTATTAGAAATGTATTCTGGATTTTAATTTTATTAGAACTTCATTCTGGATACTATTTTTATTAGAACTTAATTAAGGATATTTATTTAAGTTGAACTTCATTTTGGATATGAATTTTATTGGATTTTAATTTTATTAGTACTTCATTCTGGATTTTAATTTTCTTAGAACTTCATTCTGGATTTTAATTTTCTTAGAACTTCATTCTGGATATTAATTTTATTAGAACTTCATTCTGGATATAAATTTTATTAGAACTTCATTTTTTTAGAAGTTTATTCTGGATATTTGTGGTTTTTAGAACCTCATACTGAAAATCCCTTTTATAGAATGTCATTCTAGATGTGAATTTCATTCTGGATGTTAATTGCATTGTCATATTATAATATAATATTCTGAATATTAATGTACTAATTTTCTTATAATTGATTTCTGAATGTATTAATTCTTCATATTCTACATATTGCAGATGTTCGTTTCATCATAGCATCATTAGAACTCTTTGATGTCATTTCACTGTCATCTACAGAAAGTTATGTACAAGATGTAAAGTTGCACAGGGTTAAAATATTAGGACATTAGGATCTTCTTAATTGATCAGAAATCACAATTTGCTCCTCGGTAGAGACCCTCAGTGGAGACCCTCCCTGGAGACCCTACCTGGACACCCTCAGTGGAGACCCTCCCTGGAGACCAGACCTGCAGACCCTCACTGGAGACCCTCAGTGGAGACCCTTACTGGAGACCCTTACTGGAGACCCTCAGTGGAGACCCTCGCTCTCAGAACTAAACCTGTAAGACTCACACGCAGCGAACAAACCACTGATATTGATGTTTCCCATCTGGAGCCTCAGCAGGCGATTGATCGGATCTGTGTATCAATCAATCATCTCCATCAGAAGCCCACTGCTCATTATGGACGAGCTGGTGGAGTCGAGGGTTTTTTCACACACGCAGACGTTTGATTGGCAGAAGTGACAGATGAGCCCACTCCAGACAATAACAGCGCGACGGAGAGAAGCTGCTGCTTCTACCGGGGAATTATTGACCAGTAAATTGCTTCACTGTTTGCAATCAGCATGCTGGAAAACAAGCGTCAGGTCTGTAAATAACTTACTTTTATGTCTTCCCCTGATTTAGGAAGCCTATCGCTGGCTCAATGCACCATTTCCCAACTTTACACCCCCCCCCCCCCCCATAACCCCAGAATATTTCCCAAAAACAGACTTAAAATCTCACAAAATCGCTGGAAACAATTTCCAGGCTTTGTCTGAAATAACAAACCCAAACGTGTTTAAGAAGCTTCCTCTGGCCCGAACACCGGAACAGCAGAGGGTTTTCACCTGATTACTGTTGACTAAAAGCCAAAAGGCTGTTTTTTCTCTACTGTTCACCACCAAACACCACAACTTCACAGGCATTTGGTGTTCAGTTAAAATGAGGAGGTTTGAACCAAACAGGTTCACGTCTCTCAGAATCAGAACCAGAATCCTTTATTGATCCCAGAGGGAAATTGCTGTTGTTACAGTTGCGGCCGTTTATGTAAAAGAATAAAGACTTTAATAATTTAAAACAAAGAGAAAGAGAAATTTGTAATATGCACACGAGATTTAAGCTCTTATGAATGCAGTAAAGTGGCGGTGATAATAAATATGAAACATCTAGTATAAGGCAGTTCAAATTAATGTCCCTCTGAGTTTTTGCACACAATTACTATTATTATTATTATTATTATTATTATTAATACACATATGAACAGTTTGGTATTGAGTTTTGTGAATCACACACTGAGGGAGGAGTTATAGAGTTTGATGCCCACAGGTAAGAATGACCTCCTGTGGTGCTCTGTGGTCATTTCGGTAGAGTGAGTCTTGAGCTGAATGAGCTCCTGTGTCTCATCACCGTGTCGTAGAGTAAGTCCATTGTTCATAATGGCCCGCAGCTTAGACAGCGTCCTCCTCTCCAACACGGCCGTCAGCGAGTCCAGCTCCACACCCACAACATCACCGGCCTTGCGGATCAGTCTGTTGAATCTGTTGGCGTCTGCCACCCTCAGCCTGCTTCCCCAGCATGCAACAGCATAGAGGACAGCACTCGCCACCACAGACTCATAGAAGATCCTGAGCATAGTCCGGCAGATGTTGAAGGACCTCAGGCGCCTCAGAAAATAGAGACGACCTTGGCCCTTCCTGTAGAGGGCGTCAGTGTTCTTAGCCCAGTCCAGTTTATTGTCAATATACACACCCAGATGTCTGTAATCCTCCACAGTGTCCACACTGACCCCCCTGATGGACACAGGGGTCACCGGTGCCTTGTCCCTCCTCAGGTCCACCACCAGTTCCTTTGTCTTTGTCACATTGAGCTGCAGGTGGTTCCGCTCAGCAGGGGTGTTCAGTTCATGAACTATCTGGTTAAGTGAGCGGTGTTCAGTTCATGAACTATCTGGTTAACTGAGCGGTGTTCAGTTCATGAACTATCTGGTTAACTGAGCGGTGTTCAGTTCATGAACTATCTGGTTAACTGAGTGGTGTTCAGTTCATGAACTATCTGGTTAACTGAGCGGTGTTCAGTTCATGAACTATCTGGTTAACTGAGTGGTGTTCAGTTCATGAACTATCTGGTTAACTGAGCAGTGTTCAGTTCATGAACTATCTGGTTAACTGAGCGGTGTTCAGTTCATGAACTATCTGGTTAACTGAGCGGTGTTCAGTTCATGAACTATCTGGTTAACTGAGCGGTGTTCAG
>NC_051222.1:1942043-2024543 GCF_015220715.1 Pygocentrus nattereri | reverse complement strand
CACGGTTCGCATTCCACCATCGATAGTGAATCCTGGTAATGAAGTGATTAAGTTAATGACAATAATAATAATGGAATAACACACCATGCTTTAATACCTAAACCCATCATCCCTCCTCCACCAAACTTTACTGGCGGCACTATGCATTCTGGTAGGTAACGTTCTCCTGGTATCTCCAGCAAACCCAGATTCATCATCATCAGGCTGACAGATAGAGAAGCTGATGCGTCACTCCAGAGTCCAGTGTCTGTGTTTTACACTCCTCCAGCCGACACTTGGCACTGCGCATAGTGATCTTAGGCTTGTGCGAAGCTGCTCAGCCATGAAAACCCACACAATTTTGCCAAAAGTATTCACTCGTCTGGCTTCACACGCATACGAACTTGAGTGACACACCATTCCTAATCCATAGGGTGTAACATGATGTCGGCAGTGATTCTCGGCTGGACGGCCAGTTTGGAACATCTGAATATGCAGCAGATGCAGCTCTAACAGCTCCAGCGCTGAGAGATGAAACACTGGAACTCTCAGTAAACAAACTTTATATCTGTCTTTATGCTCTCCAAGCTTGGACTGGCTTCTTTGGCACTGACAGTATAGCATGTTATCAACACTATGTACAATACACTATATTAACCATTCATAATGTATAATAAACATGGCTATAAAGCGTAAGTCAGTGTTATTCACTTTTATACATATTTATAACAATGTTTACAATGCCTTATGAATACATTATAACATGTTTTAAATGTGTTTATAGATGCTTATAAACATGACATTTCACGGAAAGTGTGACCAAATGTTCAGGACTAAGTTACCGGGGCTTCTTTTCTGAATAATTCTGGACTATTTTTATTGGTTCAAACCCTTGACCCAGTTTAAAGGCTAGCTGTGACATTCGAATTCACCTCACTCACACCACATCTAGGCCTTTTTTGAGGTAGCAGAGACTCATAGACCTACTTTCAACCTACATATCAGTGGAATAGACCACAGACTTTATTTTATTTCAGTTGGATAACTGTAAATCTTAAAAACTTCAAAATCTAACGATATTACAATCATACAAATGAACAAGAAGGAGAGTTAGAATTTAGTTGTTGTAGTAAGTGGCTGCCCACTGTTCAAGTGTTGTTCATGTTAATGTTCACCACTGTTAATGTTCACCACTGTTAATGTTCACCACCGTTAGCCTGGCACTAAATTACAATGAGTGCCACTTTATTGAAGTCCTGGCTCGGGTTTGAGCTGAGTGAGAGAAGTTTTGTGGACGTTTCAAAAGAAAAGATTTGGGTGACTATTGACTTTCATTGTTTCTTAGCTACATTAGGCCCAACTGCTTTTGTTAACAGTAAAAGCAAAATTCAAACACCAAACATACCTCAGGGGTAATGACAACAACATAAATTTGAAATTTCACTGAACCATTCCTACATTTAAGGGTTACACATTGCATTTCATGTGCCTTTAAATAATTTTGAAGATACCAAGTTATTTACCTTTTTCATCTTTTCCTTGAAATCTTTTTAACTTGCAGGTTAGATCTCCAAGAAGAGGCCCTTAATTCTGGAGGCCCTTGTACTGTAGATGTCAATCACTTCAGGCTGCATGAACAGGCTTTTGAAATTAAGCAAGTATTCAACAGATGAGAAGAATGGCTTGACCAGTGGTGAGGACAAGGCTGGATCTGGGGAGTACATACAGCACTCACCGGCTTTCCACATGTTTATTGGTAGAACATTGCAGGCAGAGCCGAGTCTTATCTCCCTCCAGTGGAAGTCTCGAGAGTGGGGCGCAAACTAACACGGACATTTCACGTTGTTAACCAGATTCGAGAAGAACGTCATCTTCTCGTGTTCCCGCAGCAACATTGTCTGCAAAGTTCCACAGAATTCAGACAGATGTTTCTCCAGTTTCAGCATCAAGATCCTTATGTAACAGGAAAAGTAACTACTGAGTTGACAGAAATGATGAAAATATGATTAAAGTTATGTTAATTTAACTGTCTGGGTTACACACATACTCATACACTATGTTTCCAAAAGTATTCGGTCGTCTGGCTTCACACGCATATGAACTTGAGTGACGTCCCATTCTTAATCCATAGGGTTTAATATGATATCGGCTCACCCTTTGCAGCTATAACAGCTTCAGCTCTTCCGGGAAGACTTTCCACAAGGGTTAGGAGTGTTTATGGGAATTTTTGGCCGTTCTTCCAGAAGAACATGTGTGAGGTCAGACACTGATGTTGGATGAGAAGGCCTGGCTCACAGTCTCCGCTCTAATTCATCCCAAAGGTGTTCTATGGGGTTGAGGTCAGGACTCTGTGCAGGCCAGTCAAGTTCTTCCACACCAAACTGGCTCATCCACGTCTTTATGGACCTGCTTTGTGCACTGGTGAGCAGTCATGTTGGAACAGGAAGGGTTCGTCCCCAAACTGTTCCCACAAAGTTGGGAGTGGGAAATTGTCCAAAATCTCTTGGTTCTGAAGCTTTAAGAGTTCCTTTCACTGGAACTAAGGGGCCGAGCCCAACTCCTGAAAAACACCCCCACACCATGATCCCCCCTCCACCAAACTTTACACTCGGCACGATGCAGTCAGACAAGTACCGTCTCCTGGCAACCGCCAAACCCAGACTCGTCCATCAGATTTCCAGACGGAGAAGCGTGATTGGTCACTCCAGAGAACACGTCTCCACTGCTCTAGAGTCCAGTGGCGGCGCTTTACACCACTGCATTCCACGCTTTGCACTGCGCAAGGTGGCGTCCGATCACGGTACCACGCTGGAATTCACTGAGCTCCTGAGAGCGACCCATTCTTTCACTAATGTCTGTAGAAGCAGTCTGCAGGCCGAGGGGCTCGGCTTTATACACCTGTGGACAGGTGTATACACTAGTGCATTTCTTGAAGCTCCCAGTGCACATTTCCTGTGCTAATGCTGGTGAAACTCTGTAGTGAGTGATGCAACAGAGGACAGGTGGCCGACCGTTGTGCACAACAGCCTAATAAACTTCTATTACATATTAGCTACATAAATTTCAAGCAAGCACTTAAAAACTGTGGAAAATATATGACACATATAATCGCCATCTAGTGGTGAGTCAGGGAAAACCTCTGAAACGGTGGATTCCCAAGAGGGTCATAGCCAGGTCACAATGCACAAATGACTCATATATTATCAATAGATTCTAATATGAATAGAATATATTTTGTAATCATTTCAATATATCACCATTTGTATGGAATGGCTCCTCCATGACCTATAACAAGAGTCTTATAGAGGAATTCAAGTGCTTTCAAGCAGGGAGGCATTAGAAGGAGTTCAATTTTATTCAAGAGAGGCATGACTAAGAATACAAAATGAGGTCCTTATAGCTCAATTAAGGTATGTGTCTAGGATTATTATGGTTCCTCTGCATGGTCGTACTGGGGACGGGGAAGTCGAGGGCGGCTCGCTCAGACGAGCGTGTTCTTGACTGTGTAAAAGACATTCCAGACAAAAGACAAGAGACAGAAGACATTCTTTACTTAAATCAGGAGGGCATGGGTTCATCCCCAGGGTGCACTCACACAGATAAAAGAAGGCGAAGAAGACAGCGTTTGTCATTTTAATGCAATACTTTGCAAAAAAAGGCACATTTTACAATCCCTCCTTAACCCAGACGCAGCCGTTCATCCAAGACTTGTTCGGCAACTGATGCTTGCTTCTTTAATTTTACACTGGAGCTACGAGGCTAATGTAGCCTCGTAAAAGTATGCTTATATATTTACATTTACATTTATGGTATTTGGCAGATGCTCTTATCCAGAGCGACTTACATTTTGATTATTGTTACACAAGGAGGCGAAGGTTTTGTTAGGAGTCTTGCCCAAGGACTCTTATTGGTATAGTGTAGGGTATTTGCCCAGGTGGGGATTGAATCCCAGTCTACAGCGTAGAAGGCAGAGATGTTACCCTAACCAACTATATTTAAGTAGAAATGTAAAAAAACAAAAAAAACTATAGAAGCTATAGAGAAAATGGGGCTCCTAACAACCACCTGGAACCCAGACTCGTCCATCAGATTCCCAGATGGAGAAGCGTGATTGGTCACTCCAGAGAACTCGTCTCCACTGCTCTAGAGTCCAGTGGTGGCGCTTTACTCCACTGCATTCCACGCTTTGCATTGCGCTTGGTGATGTAAGGCTTGGATGCAGCTGCTCGGCCATGGAAACCCATTCCATGAAGCTCTCTACGCTGTTCTTGAGCTGACACACATGTGGATGATAAAAACTGATATTTGAGAGCGTGAGGTCGAATGACAGAAAGCCATCTGTGGTGTGTGGAGCTGTTAAAACACATCTTGGCTGATCAACCACAGTCAAAGTTACTGGGGGAACTGTATTGGTTTTCCAACCAACGGTCACTATAAAGGCGTTCAGCTTCAGACCACAAGACACTGTCAGAAGATCTGGAGACATTGCCAAGCTTGCTGAATTTAAGCAGGTCTGAATAGGCATCATATGAGGGATACTTTGCCTGAATATGCAGCAGATCTATGCTTGAAATATCACGGCGCGTTCATTTTCAATATAAAACGAAGACTAATGTGGCGGCACGTTCCGAAAAAGCCATTCCTATTTTGCCGCATAATGAATGAATTGCATAAATTTAACATTTCGTCTCCGGCTATTATTGGTTCGGCTTCATTCGCTGGCAGTAAGTGCCGGTGTGTCCAGCGTGGTGTGGAGATTAGCTAAATGAAGGCCATTACGGAAGCGTGGCAGGCGCTATAAAGACACGGCCAGCCTTTGTGTACAGTAGAAGAGCAACAGGACTTCCGTCTTCAACTCTTCGTCATGTCTCTCTGTGGTCTTTCCTCGTTAGTGTCTCAGCCGTGTCTGAGATTGGCGTGGGAGTCATCTAGCACCGACATATTTGGACCATTAAAATTAACCACCTGACTCCAAGCCTCGGAGCGACCCCGTTAATAACCGCCGGCGGACCAGGCGTGACATCCTGAGTCGCTTGATTCGCTGGTGATGAACTGTGGAGAGCCAATTAGTAAGCTTAACTGCCACCTGAATAACGCTTCTCAATTAGCATACGCAGCTATGCGCCGCCGTCCTCCCAACCGCAGACAAGTTCTAGGCAGATTGCAGGGAATTAATATTCCATACAGTGAAGCCTCCAGTATCAACACAGCATTTGTTAAAGTGCTAATAAGACAAGCGGCTAGAACCGCGAAGCACAGGGTTTGATGGATGGGTATATAAAATCCCAAACACATGGGTGTGCTCAGCGTAGGGTTCAGCGCTACAGGCGCTTTCCCAGTTTTAGGCTCTTTTAGTTGTGCTGGGCCTCATTTAGCAGGAGTCTTATGTTGTGCAAGGTTCAGATGAAGCCTCGCAGCATGGGGCAGCTGAAAGCGGGGCGACAGTTTGGTTTTCGGTAAGTAACTTCAGACGTATTTGAGCAAGACTGATGTGTGTTTATACAGGAAACTGCTACAAATCTTCAAATCTTGAAAAACTTCATTTCAAGATACCAATAATTGAAGACGAGACTAAACAAATTCAACTTAAACTTCGTGATATGTACACTATATTACCAAAAGTCTTCACGCCCCCATCCAAATCACAGGTGTTCTTCAGGTGTTCCAGTCACTTCCATGGCCACAGGTGTATAAAGCCGAGCCCCTAGGCCTGCAGACTGCTTCTACAGACATTAGTGCACAAAGCAGGTCCATAAAGACGTGGATAAGCCAGTTTGGTGTGGAAGAACTTGACTGGCCTGCACAGAGTCCTGACCTCAACCCCATAGAACACCTTTGGGATGAATTAGAGCGGAGACTGTGAGCCAGGCCTTCTCGTCCAACATCAGTGTCTGACCTCACAAATGTTCTTCTGGAAGAACGGTCAGAAATTCCCATAAACACTCCTAACCCTTGTGGAAAGCCTTCCCAGAAGAGCTGAAGCTGTTATAGCTGCAAAGGGTGGGCCGAAATCATATTAAACCCTATGGATTAAGAATGGGACGTCACTCAAGTTCATATGCGTGTGAAGCCAGACGACCGAATACTTTTGGAAACATAGTGTGTGGGTATGTGTGTAACCCAGACAGTTAAATTAACATAACTTTAATCATATTTTCATCATTTCTGTCAACTCAGTAGTTACTTTTCCTGTTACATAAGGATCTTGATGCTGAAACTGGAGAAACATCTGTCTGAATTCTGTGGAACTTTGCAGACAATGTTGCTGCGGGAACACGAGAAGATGACGTTCTTCTCGAATCTGGTTAACAACGTGAAATGTCCGTGTTAGTTTGCGCCCCACTCTCGAGACTTCCACTGGAGGGAGATAAGACTCGGCTCTGCCTGCAATGTTCTACCAATAAACATGTGGAAAGCCGGTGAGTGCTGTATGTACTCCCCAGATCCAGCCTTGTCCTCACCACTGGTCAAGCCATTCTTCTCATCTGTTGAATACTTGCTTAATTTCAAAAGCCTGTTCATGCAGCCTGAAGTGATTGACATCTACAGTACAAGGGCCTCCAGAATTAAGGGCCTCTTCTTGGACTTATTCTGAGAGATCTAACCTGCAAGGTAAAAAGATTTCAAGGAAAAGATGAAAAAGGTAAATAACTTGGTGTCTTCAGAATTATTTAAAGACACACGAAATGCAATGTGTAACCCTTAAATGTAGGAATGGTTCGGTGAAAATTCATATTTATGTTGTTGTCATTACCCCTGAGGTATGTTTGGTGTTTGAATTTTGCTTTTACTGTTAACAAAAGCAGTTGGGCCTAATGTAGCAAAGAAACAATGAAAGTCAATAGTCACCCAAATCTTTTCTGTTGAAACGTCCACAAAACTTCTGTCACTCAGCTCAAACCCGAGCCAGGACTTCAATAAAGTGGCACTCATTGTAATTTAGTGCCAGGCTAACGGTGGTGCACATTAACAGTGGTGAACATTGACTTTCCATGTTTATGATGCCTTATGAATGCATTATAACATGTTATCAATGTCTTTATAGATGCTTCCAAACGGGACATTCATAGAAAGTGTGACTGAACATTTTTCCCCTGGTACTCTTTTGGAGATATGAAGGAGATGATGCCATCTGAAGGTTTTTAATAAAGGCCTCCGTATCTCCAGCAGGATATGCTTTTAATAATGCTTGGACAGTAAATGAGTCATTAGATTGACTCTTTGTTTCTCGACACATCTAATGCATATGCAAATACACCACCTACCCGTCTTGTGACGTTGCGTTTCGCACACATAGTGAACATAAGATGCGTTATGATCTGACGAAGCCGAGGCAGCGGCGTGATTCATAGATTAATATAATCTGGAAATTGCTTGTGGCGTTGGGGGAAATGCAATCAGGCGATGATTTATCACCGCCAAGTCACTCGTCCCTTTCATAATCTGCGCCTTTGATTTGAAGTCATTGGAATAAGTATTTAATGGACTCTTTTGCGTGTCTATGGTCATGGGCAGTTGTCATGACAACGGGCGAGAGAAAGGGAAAATACTGTGTAGAGAACCAGAGACAACACGCTGCACCTCAGGTTAGGCTTTATACAGGAATGTGTGGGCTTTGTGTGCTCGAGCACGCACTTCATGACCAACCGTGGCCAAGTCCCTCACATTCATCTGGAGAATATAGATATAGTTCTATAGAAATGAATGGAAGACATATAGACATCCAGACAAACCAGTGAGAAAGTCATCAAACACTGGAATGAACAGAAAGTCACAAGATGTAGAGACGAGAGAGAGAGAGAGAGAGAGAGAGAGAGAGAGAGAGAGAGAGAGAGAGAGAGAGAGAGAGAGATAGCGAGAGAGAGAGAGACAGAGAGAGAGAGAGAGAGAGAGAGAGAGAGAGAGAGAGAGAGAGAGAGAGAGAGAGAGAGAGATAGATAGAGAGAGAGAGACAGAGAGAGAGAGATAGCGAGAGAGAGAGAGAGAGAGAGAGAGAGATAGCGAGAGAGAGAGAGAGAGACAGAGAGAGAGAGAGAGAGAGAGAGAGAGAGAGAGAGAGAGAGAGATAGTGAGAGAGAGAGAGAGAGAGAGAGAGAGAGAGAGATAGTGAGAGAGAGAGAGAGAGATAGGGATAGAGAGAGAGAGAGAGAGAGAGAGAGAGAGAGAGAGACAGCGAGAGAGAGAGAGAGAGAGAGAGAGAGAGATAGCGAGAGAGAGAGAGAGAGAGAGAGAGAGAGATAGCGAGAGAGAGAGAGAGAGAGAGAGAGAGAGAGAGAGAGAGAGATAGCGAGAGAGAGAGAGAGAGAGAGAGAGAGATAGCGAGAGAGAGAGAGAGAGAGTAAAGGGAGAGAGAGAGAGAGAGAGAGAGAGAGAGATAGCGAGAGAGAGAGAGAGAGAGAGAGAGAGAGAGAGAGAGCGAGAGAGAGAGAGAGAGAGATAGCGAGAGAGAGAGAGAGAGAGAGAGAGAGAGAGAGAGAGAGAGAGAGAGAGAGAGAGAGAGTAAAGGGAGAAAGCGACGCAGAGATGCTATTTAAAAGCACACGACTCCAACGTAACCATAACTACAGGCTCCTCCGAGAGGCCTCCTGTCAATCACAGCCCGACCGTCTCTCACGTCAGCCCACGGCCGGTCGAGCTTCAGCCAGCAGAATGGAAGATCTTGGGGTACAAGACCTAGAACCGAATTAGATGAGGGTCAGCAGTTCCAGCATGTGAGGTGGATTCAAATCTGAATCTAATGACCGCTATAGAGGGCAGGACACTCACACATGGGCCAGCTCTATTTGTATTCAGTTCAGAGTTTGTCAAATTGGTTTCATAGTTGGGCCATTTCATTTCATACATGCTCGGTCCAGTCAGTTTCATATTTAGGTCAGTTCACTTAATGCAAGATCAACTGACTTCATACGCCTGCTATTTAATTTCACCCGAGGGCCGCTTCATTTCATACATGCTCGGTCCAGTCAGTTTCATATAACGGCCGGTTCAATTCATACTTGGTCAAATTGACTTCAAATGTCTGCTGTTTAATTTCACATGAGGTCCAGGTCACTTTATACTTGGGCCAGTTCATTGGACACTTAGCCCTCAGTTTATGATTCAAATTCAGGCCAATTCACTTCATACTTGGACTATCCATCCATCCATCCATCCATTTTCTAAGCCGCTTCTCCGTCAGGGTCGCGGGGGGATGCTGGAGCCAATCCCAGCAGTCTTCGGGCGGAAGGCAAGATACACCCTGGACAGGCCGCCAGTCCATCGCAGGATACTTGGACTAGATAATTTCATATCTGGATCTATTCACTTCATATTCACCTCAAACTTGGGCTAGTGCACTTCATATTTAGGTCAGTCCACTTCATATTTGGTCAAACAGATTTTATACAAAGGTGAATTATTTTTCTATACTTTGTCCAATTCACTTCATCCTTGGGCCAGTGCATTTCATATTTAGCATATTCATATTCAGTTCATTATTAAAATTCACTTCAAACTTGGACCAGTCCATTTTTTGTTTCATACAATAATTTCATACTTTGGACAATTCATTTCATACTTGGGCCAATTTGCTACAAACCTCAATTCATGTTCAGTCAAATGTGCTTCACACTTGGGCCAATTCACTTCATACTTGGGCCAATTTACTTCAAAATTAGTCAAATTCACGTCATGTTTGTCTAAATTCATCTCACACTTGGGTTAGTTCACTTCAGATTTAGTTCTGTTCACTTTATACTTAGTCAAACAGATTTTTTGCTTAAAAATAGGACTTTATATTTGGGCCGGTTCACTTCACACTTGGGCCAATTTGCTTCATGCTTGGGCTGGTTCACTTCTTACGTCAAATTCATGCCATATTAGGTTAAATTGTCTTTGTATTTGGTCAGTTCACTTCACACTTGATCAAACAGTTTTTATACATATCAACCTGACTTTGTTCTCGGGCCAGTTCACTTAATCCTTGGGCCAGTACATATCGTACTTAGCACTTTAGTTCATAAATCAAATTCACTATAAACGTGGACCAGTCTAGTTTTTGTTTAATACAATGCACTTCGTTCTGAGATCATATCATTTCATACTTGGGCCAACTAATTTCGTCCTTGGGCCAATTTGCTTCAAAACCTTCATACCTCGTCCAGTTCATTTCATGCTTCGTTCAGTTCGCTTAATTTGGCCAATTCACTTAATAACCATAATTGGATAAACTCACTTTATATTTGGTACAGTTCACTTAACATTTAGTGAAATATTTCATGTTTTGCCAATTATTTTTACATTTGATCAAAATTAGTGCTTCTGGTAAGTCATGAATTCAATTCAATTAACCTCTTGATAGCTTGGGCCAGCTATTTGGGCTAATTCACTCCATACTCAAGCCAGTTAACCCCATGCTTGGTAGATCTTCCTTTAAACTTGAACAAACTCAACTCTAACTTGAAAAAGTTCACTTCATAATCGTGCCAGTTTACTCCAAACCTCACTTCATGCGGGGTCAAACTTCATAATTGGTCAATTGGCCTATTTGGGCCAGTTCATATCATACTTGCACCACTTTGCTCCCAACCTTACTTTGTATGTGGTCAAACATTAAGTTGTTCTTGGTCAAACTTAGTTCAACTTGGGCCTATTCGGTTCAAACTTGGTTAAATTTACTTTTTATTTATTGGTATAAAGTTCACTTTATATTTGATTGAACTGATTTCAGACTTGGGCCATTGCAGCTGCACAGACAGAAACTGACCCGTATACCTTTTCTCTGCTGAACTAATAGAAATGATAGTTGCAGGGTCATGAATTTATACTGACCTTCTTAAGTTTTGAAATAGAGTGAAAAACGACTGCCTCAAAAGTTACACACTACAGTGCCATAGAGTCGGAACAGCTAGGTGCCAATGATGAAGAGGTACGCATAACTAACATGTAGAAAAACGCACAGGCACTCGATCTTACGCTCACATTAATATGCATGGTTTTTACTTTATGCCTTTGACATTGAATGTGAGATGAGGGAAATCACCTTAAGACTGCAGTATTGCCAGTAATGGAGATTGCAGCACTTCTCCTAATGTCCTCTCCTTGGAGAAGGAGTGCAGGATAGAGAGAGGAAGGAAGGGAGGCAGACAGAGAGACACAGAGAGGAAAGGCAGGGCGCTCTTTCTTTCTCTGGCAGGGTTATTTCTCTATTGTGCAAGGGAAAAAATGGCTTTGACCTTTTCCTCAAAACTACAAGTTGAAAACGAAGAAACTCGTGTCAAACTCAATCCCGTCCAGCAGGATTCACCTGAAATCCACAACCATCTGAAGGAAACAGAACCAAATGGAATATCTCTGCTCTCTCAACATTGACCCTGTCTGGACGAGTGGTCAACGATGATGATGATGATAATGACAATCAAATATAATGAAACGTATATTAAAGTGGGGAAGGAAAGCAATGAAATCAGGCATTTTAGCCCAGTGCCATGTAGAGACAGCAGTTTACTGCGGCACATTACGGGTCGTATGAACACGGATAAAAGTTAGAACTTCTAACAGGTGCAGTAATATTGAGAGGGCGGAGCTGAGCGGAGTGTGTTTATTTGATGGTCGTTAATGACGTCTTTAGAGGGCGGAGCTGAGCGGCGTTTGTTTATTTGATGGTCGTTAATGACGTCTTTAGAGGGCGGAGCTGAGCGGAGTGTGTTTATTTGATGGTCGTTAATGACGTCTTTAGAGGGCGGAGCTGAGCGGCGTTTGTTTATTTGATGGTCGTTAATGACGTCTTTAGAGGGCGGAGCTGAGCGGCGTGTGTTTATTTGATGGTCGTTAATGACGTCTTTAGAGGGCGGAGCTGAGCGGCGTTTGTTTATTTGATGGTCGTTAATGACGTCTTTAGAGGGCGGAGATGAGCGGCGTGTGTTTATTTGATGGTCGTTAATGACGTCTTTAGAGGGCGGAGCTGAGCGGCGTTTGTTTATTTGATGGTCGTTAATGACGTCTTTAGAGGGCGGAGCTGAGCGGCGTTTGTTTATTTGATGGTCGTTAATGACGTCTTTAGAGGGCGGAGCTGAGCGGCGTTTGTTTATTTGATGGTCGTTAATGACGTCTTTAGAGGGCGGAGCTGAGCGGCGTTTGTTTATATGATGGTCGTTAATGACGTCTTTAGAGGGCGGAGCTGAGCGGCGTTTGTTTATTTGATGGTCGTTAATGACGTCTTTAGAGGGCGGAGCTGAGCGGCGTGTGTTTATTTGATGGTCGTTAATGACGTCTTTAGAGGGCGGAGCTGAGCGGCGTGTGTTTATTTGATGGTCGTTAATGACGTCTTTAGAGGGCGGAGCTGAGCGGCGTTTGTTTATTTGATGGTCGTTAATGACGTCTTTAGAGGGCGGAGCTGAGCGGCGTGTGTTTATTTGATGGTCGTTAATGACGTCTTTAGAGGGCGGAGCTGAGCGGCGTGTGTTTATTTGATGGTCGTTAATGACGTCTTTAGAGGGCGGAGCTGAGCGGCGTTTGTTTATTTGATGGTCGTTAATGACGTCTTTAGAGGGCGGAGCTGAGCGGCGTTTGTTTATTTGATGGTCGTTAATGACGTCTTTAGAGGGCGGAGCTGAGCGGCGTTTGTTTATATGATGGTCGTTAATGACGTCTTTAGAGGGCGGAGCTGAGCGGCGTTTGTTTATTTGATGGTCGTTAATGACGTCTTTAGAGGGCGGAGCTGAGCGGCGTGTGTTTATTTGATGGTCGTTAATGACGTCTTTAGAGGGCGGAGCTGAGCGGCGTGTGTTTATTTGATGGTCGTTAATGACGTCTTTAGAGGGCGGAGCTGAGCGGCGTTTGTTTATTTGATGGTCATTCACCATAATAGACCATAGTGGACACTAGCATAACATGTTGATGTTTGAATTTCCACTGATCACTTTGTAAAAGGTTGCTAAGAGTTAAATACTGAACCGTTACCCATCGTTACTGTTAGTCTGTATCCTAGCAGCTTCCACGGTCCTGTTATCCTCTTGGTCAGATGATCTCAGAGTTAATTGTCAGACTCTGGTAGCTCAAATAGAACAGCAGCATGCGAGTGTGTGTGAGATCTACTGTTCATCCACCATTAAGCCTGTAAAAATGTGTGCGTGTTAAAACTATGAATGACAGCTTCCCAGACAGCGTTAAGGGTTTTAGGCTGTCACTGTCAGCCGTAATTTTGCATTGACACCCGTGGACCAGGCTTGATCTCTGGCCAGGAAAGTAGGCCAGAGTGTGTGTGTGTGTGTGTGTGTGTGTGTGTGTGTGTGTGTAGTGTCAGTGTCTGAGGCAGCGCAGGAGCTTAAAACTTGGCCCCTTATTTATGAATCAGTAAGCTCCACGTTTCTGAGGTGCAAACAAGCTCCTGAATGAGGAAGTAATCCCTGCAATCGCACTCATCCTCAGTCACGGCAAACATGCTTTAATGAACCTAATACTGTCACAAGTGGCAGAAATCGGCTAGCGGTGATTAAAGGCCATCTCGTTAGGTTTTAAACCCACTTCAGGAGGTAGATTTAAGGTTTCAGAGGGCTTTTTTTTGCCATACCAACTCAAGGATCAGCTGTTAATATTGAGCATATTTGGGAATATGTAGTTGCTGTGGGAGAAAATCGACCTTGTATCTTTGAAAATGCTTTATCTAGGGAAGCTGTTAACAATGTTGATGTGCAAAGAAATAACTAAAGCCAACGTAATGTGAGCAGATGCTTCCAGACACACTTATGTAGTGATCCTACCAGGGAAATTTGTCTTTTCGTTGCCTGACTATGCCCAGTTTGAGAGCAGCGCCATGTCACCAGTGGGACAACACCCACCTGTGTCGATGGGGGGGTAACTGCCTTGCCTAAGGGCACAACCAGGAATACCTAGTCAGTCTTTGGGTTGCTGGTTTCCAACCCTACTTATTAATGTCTTTCCCGCAGATAAGTCATTTACATTATAGGGCATTTGGTTGACGCTCTTACAATTTGACAGTTGACGGTGGTGTTAGGAGTCTTGCCCAAGGACTCCTATTGGTATAGTGTAGGGTGTTTGCCCAGGTGGGGATTGAACCCCAGGCTACAGAGTGGAAGTCAGAGGTGTTACCCACTACACTAACCAACCACTATTCCTTTCGAAACTCCCTGCCACCCATGATCCAGTAATGACCCTCCTGTCAAGTCACTTAGACTGTTGCTGGCTGAGCTCCTAGAAATAGGCTACCATCACCCAACGGACATCCTATCATATCTAAAAAAGTAGAGCTGGACCAGCTGACCTTGATTTTGGACCATGGCACTAGGACAAGATCTAAGTGGCTTTGAAAGGGCGTTTTTGATTATTAGAGCATGGAAGGCAGGAGCTTTAGTTACAAAGACTGCTCAATTCGCTAGTGTTTCAAGAGGCACAGTGACCAAGGCCCAATCCCACTGCATCCCTCACCCCTACCACTTAGCCCTTCATTTGGTGTAATCACATCTAGGGGTAAGGTGTCCCGATTTATGTTGAGGTAGAGGGGCAGGGTGAAATTTTAGGGCTCCATGGTCCTCCAAACGGAGGTTGGTCATTTGAGAAAAAAGGAAAAACCCGGCGAGATGGAGCTCAAGCGACCAAAGTAACCCACAATGGTGAGAATGTTCTTTGTTTAAAAATGATGGTTACCATCGTATTATCTTAGTATAATGCTGTTTCCTCCCTTCCTTTGAAGGCGTATGATCAATAAAGGTAACTAAAGCCCAGCAGTGAGGAGCTGAACTTTCCCCTCCTCTGCTGTCCCTGCAGACGGGCAGGGTCGCCTACAGAGCGGCGCTAGTAGCTGTTAATGAAGTGATGCTCTTTTATTAGACGCTCCCATTCAGAGGAAAGGTCTCAACCACTGCCCTGTAGCTCAGGAACAAGGGGCAAGGTCTACAGAGATGTGGATAACAGTGATGTGGTCAGATACTTTACCACATTATCCACAAGTGGGAGAGTGTAGATGTGCAGTGTAGTCCACGAGAACAGTACAGGCCTGAATGCTTGACCACAACAGTGAGAAGGTCCGGTGGCTCTTATGTTGTAGGGGGCATTCTACTGGCATTGTTTGGGTACATTTGTTGCCTTAGAGCACCATAATGATGTGATGGACCTGGTAATGGATGGAAATGCTGTCAATCAGATCTCAACCCAGCTGAACATCTATGGGACATTTTGGAGAGACAAGTTAACCTGCATTCTCCACCACCATGACCAAACACCAGATGAAGGAATGTCTTTAGGAAGAGTGGTGTTTCATCCCTCCAACAGAGCTCCATAGGCTTGGAGAAGCTATGGCAAGTTGGGTTGAAGCCGTCCTTTGCCGAGACATATTACGTTGGTTTTCCGCTTTATTTTGGTCTGTATGTTAATGCAACAGAGGTAGCTTCTATTGGTCCGTTCGTCATGAAGCATTCACTCAAAGAAAATAACAAATAAATAAATGATAGAAAGGGGAAGAATAAAAATAACTTTTTGTCTCCTTTTTGGTGACTGTTCACATCATGGAAACCTAAAGGTCAAGTAGATTCATCTGTTCGCACCCCCTCCCTCCTTCGGAATGGCCAGTGGTGCTGGCTGGACCCAACTTGACCGTGACATTTGTGAAACAATCCCTGAATCCATAACGCTCTGTCCGCAAGTCCACCATTCTTCTGAAGGTGGTTAAGGTCATTTGAGTTTTAGGCCTCAGCCCAAAAAGAGAAAGATGACTACAGCACTTTGCAAAAGTCCGAGACCAGCATTCATCAATTTCATTCCTAGTCCAATTTTTTTCAGGACGTATTTCTAAGGAGATTAGAAGTACGATAATGCACTTGCATAAGGAAGGAGAAAGTAAACAGAAAATAAATGGAATTAGGAGTTTCCAAAACTGGACTTCAGAGAAAATGAAACTCAGAACGACCGCCTGCAACCCCTGGTGGACCACAGAATATGTTTGAGATTATGTGAGGTATGAAAAGCAAAAATGCGACCAACTTCTAGGACTGAACTTTTGGAGGTGTGGGAAAGTGCTCTTTGGGAAACTGAAAGTAAGATTGCTGTATGTATTATGTAATTATATAGAACTACCTTTAGGTATTGTACATATCTAAAAATAATCGAAAAAAAAAATCAATACAGTGGTCCTTTGTTTCATTTACTAGGTTTAAGTAAGTCGGCTTGTTAACAGACTGCAGAGAGCAGTCACTTCAAAGCTTTTTGCGTTATTAAAAACAGCTATTTGCACTGTTAGAGCACTAACTATAACTAAAAAGGCTTGAAAAAGCCAACTGATTAACTGATTAAAACGTTAAAAAAAATGTTGATAGCTGCTAAGTGTTGCTTAGATGTTGCTAAGCAGTTGCTATGGTAACCAAGGTGGATGGTAATGTGTTGCCAGGTACTCCCTTAAACCCACTGCCAGCTTAAATTTACTGATTTCTTAAATACAATGCCAACTCAAATTTGCTGATGCCTTAAATATTAAATTCACTGCCACCTTAAATACACGTCCACCTTAAATTCACTGCGACCATAAATTAAAATGAGAAATCCATATAGAAGTACAAGTTTATCTTATTGTGAGCCATGCTGTTGCAACAGGCAAGACAGGTTACCACTGAGCTGATACCATAGAAGAACTACTTTTTCCTAAAGCAGTTCTTCTTGAAACAGTCCTCAGGGCCTCCAGAGGGTCCACATTTTTGCTCCAGCCTAACTCAGAATGTGTAAAAATGTGGATTGTTTTAACTAATCAGGCTTTAAATGGTCATTTTTGATTATTTGTGAGCATAAAGAAACTTTTAAAGATTTTAAGAACCTTCTCATAACTGTAAATGTCCTTCATCAAGTTAAGAACCTGTACAGTTTGTGGAAGTTCTTCTCATTCACAACAGTGGAAATATTCACTGGAACGTTCTTTGGAGCAGCAAGTCTCAAACCGATGCAACAGGTAGGACAGTCCAGATTTTTCATCCAACTCAGCTTGCAACACATATGGACAGAGCAAAAATACGGACTGTCTGGGGGTCCCTGAGGACCAGTTTGAGATTCGATTTGATTCGTGGGACCAGAAGTGGTTCTTCTATGGCACTTTAATTTTTAAAGTGTGTACATTCACCAAAAACGTGGTGGCATCTGGGCAAAACATTTTTACCCCATTATTTTAATACAATGTAACAAATATTCAGTCATTATTTAAAGTAAAATGATACAACTCAAATATTCTTGTGTTACGAGTGTCAGGAAGGAGTTTTTGGTCTAGATAATTATGGCAGCACTGTGTGATAGTTTCTAGTGATAAGTCCTAACATTAAAACCATAGGCTTATACTTGCAAATGCTCATGAAAAGTACATTAATTCTCAATACAATATTCAAAAATATTCATAAAAGCCCTTTGCCTGATCAGTGAAGATCATGCTGTGATTGTGTGCATTGCCCACTGTCCTCCACCAGCATCAGGGAAGCTTCATCCTGTAATAAACCCTATGCGAATGAACTTTGGATAACATTCTCAGCAAGACGTCTATGGCCTGGGGGGCCCCCTTTGAGTTGGAGGCCCCAAGCAACTGCTTGGTTTACTTGCCCTCCAGCGTTGCCGCTTTTCCTGACAAGAGACCAAGCCTTCAACAGACCCTCATGATGAGAATCATCAAATTTTTTCATACAATCGCCCATATTTGCAACAAAACAGCACCTTCAGGGCTAATTTTTTAGGCGGTCGTGTGGCTGGAGTGTGGAGATATTAGCTTGGGAAGGCCAACATCTGTTCACAGTTGTTTGTGAAATGCAATGTTCAACTTTTCCCCCAAACTGCTCTTGGCATCTCCTTTTTCCTGCCCAAACTGTGGACGGTCCCCTCAGGAATAAGCAAGAACTGTTTGGTGTGCCTTTCCAATGGCATCCCTTGCTGCGTTGTATAAGCGTACCAGTGACTCACGGTGCTGTGACAGACCTGCGTTCCCGTTTTAAATCAGAAACATGGCCCTTTTTATTCCCTCCTCTCCGTCAACCTCGAGGTAAATGGGAGCTTGATGCCTCCAAGCTGTGCCTTCCTGCAGGCTTAACAAATATCCGTTCGCACCCCTCATAATTACAGCCCATATATTTTTAATCAAAGACAGACTCTGTTTATTTCCCCATTGGTTTTAACCTCGGCGAGATGAGGCAACAAAACAGCCTCACCCTCCGATCAGGCAGGCAGCAGAGAATTTGTCTGGGAGAACAGCATTAGTACCAGATAGCATCGCCTCCGCTTGGTGAGATAGAGAAGAGTTCAAACGCGGGAACTGCTCTTAATCGCTCGAGACACATCTTTTCTCCGTACTCGTTTGTTACCAGCGTTTTTCCCCCCACAAACATCTGATAAAAACCATCACTCGATGGTTGCCATGGGGTCATGGAGGAGGAAAGATACAGGTAATGCTGCAGTGAATGAGAAGAGGCAATAAAACGGAGGGAGTATTCATCTCTGGATGAATTGTATGTTCTCAAATGTACTTAGACCAGAACGCAATCCCATTTGACTGAAAACAACTGGCAGGTAAATGGAGCTTTATGGTCCTGTGTCTACAAACTAGTAGAGACGTTTGTTCCTGGAACGTTCCCAACGTTGAAATTGTGGAAAAGTGTGATAAAACCCTGGAGGAATGTTTACAGCATGTGCATGATGCAGAAACGTCTCATTCAAGCTTGCCTTTTTTAGGTTAGATGAAGCAATTTGGGGTAGTATCAATACAACATTAGCAGATTTCAGCTTGTCTTGGCATCCCCACTTAAGAGTAAAGTACATTTAATTGGATTTCAAAGGTGCAGCAAATCAAGCGGAGTGTCACATGCACTTTTTTAAAACACACGCTTCGGCTTGGTGGGGGCTCGTCTGGGATAATGGCTCGGCTTCATTAGCCATCCTTCTTTCCTTGTCAGCTCGCAGGCACCCATCATCGCTGGAACACAACCAAAAGAAATCCCAACCGCTGTGCCCTCATGCATGCTTTTCCCTGCAGGGGATGCTGTTTAATTTACTGTGTCATCAAGGCATCAAGCGCAGCAGGTGACCGCGGCGACTTCTAGCTGGCTTTCTTTATCGATAGCCTAACCTGGAAAAAAGGGCTGCACTGTATCGTAAGGGTAAGTGTGGTTTCAGTGGTGTTGAACTAAGACACGTAGTTGAGGTCTGAAGGCTCACCTTTGTCGTTTAATTGCACCCTGTATTGAAACTCCTGGATGATGAGTCCTGGTTGCCCAGAGCCTTGGCTCTAGAAATACAGCCAGCTCTTGATATTCCTGACGCTCGGGCTAAAGCAAGCCAGGGTTAACATAACAAAACCTTCCTAACAGTCTGAATAGGCAGGGGCTGGCCAGGAGAGAGGAGGAGAAAATTGCGAGGCGTCAGTGAGCTCACAGGTTCTCTGGAGAAGGTCGGAAATCCTATTGGTTTGAGTGATGAGGTGCGACAGCTGGGTTTTGGCCTACGGTTCAACCTGCTTTCTCACTAGGCTTTGATAGAATGGCCGCCGCTGACCCGCGTTCACCGCAATACAAACAGCGCTGTGCCTCATTCTCCCAGGCTCAGTCTACAGCTCCTCGTGTGCAACGTTGTTAGATGTTCCCGCAGTTTAATCTTGCGCAGGTGCTTTTCATTTAGAAAGGTTTGTGTGTTGTGAACACTGCATGCCTGAGCACTACAGATATACAAGGATGCTGGAAGAGTTCCTCTTTGGAAAAAGCCTCTGAGGTTTAAACCTGACCTTGTAGAGCAGAAGAAGGTGAAACAACAGTAATAATAGTCCGTTTGACCTGAACTAATGTCCCTTGTATGGACATATGCTTTCCATGCCACATTAGCCAAGTCATTTAATACCTGAAGAACCAGTCTGGATTTGCCGTGACAAGCCAATGCTTTCCATATTGTGCCCGAGAGCTTTGAAGCTAAAGCTTTAACACAGGCTAGACAGTTGCTAAGATACCCTAGTTAGTTTTCAATAACATAGAACCAAATCTGATGCATAAAATTTGATTTCTAATAAGTTTGTCGTGTGCAACTTCACATAATTAGTAGGAGGGTGGATGAGCTGTAGATAATTCTAAAAATGACTGACAAAGCTGTATATATATATATATATATATATATATATATATATATATATATATATATATATATATATATATATATATATATATATACACACACACACACACACACACACACACACACACACACACACACACACCACTTTATTAGGTACCTTCAGAACTGTCTTAATTCTTCATGTCAGACTTTCAACAAGGTGTTGGAAAAGTTCCTCAGAGATTCTGGTTGGTTATTTGAGTTCCTGCTGCCTTTCTATCATCTGGAACCAGTCTGCCCATTCTCCTCTGACCTCTCACATCAACAAGGCATTTTCGTCCACACAACTGACCGCTCACTGGATATCTCCTCTTTCTCTGACCGTTCTCTGTAAACCCTAGAGATGGTTGAGCGTGAAAATCCCAGCAGATCAGCAGTTTCTGAAATACTCAGACCAGCCCGTCTGGCACCGACAACCACGCCACGTTCAAAGTCCCTTAAATCCCCTTTCTTCCCCGTTCTGATGCTCGGTCTGCACTTCAGCAAGTTCCAATCTCAAGGCAGATAAAAAAATATGCACATAAGGTAAATTAGCGCAGTCACAGTCACTATAGAAAAGCAATAACATGCAATATTTACATATAAGTATTAAATATAAAATCATTAGTAAACAGTTATAACACATCAGTGAAAAGGATGTGGTCACTATTTTCCATGTTAAACCTCAGATCTGGTTTCTGATCTTAATTTGGCTTCTCCGTCAGTCAGGATTAAACCTGTGAGCTTCATCGGACATTTTTTATTAAGTAATAAGTTACTAATATTTAAGCACCAATTTGAAAGCCCATATGAAATGACTGAATTTACATTGTACGATCTTAGTAATGCTGTTTCCATTGAGACTGCCAGCATCTGCCATTAGCCTTATGTTTATCATAGATGCACAGAATGAATAAAAATATGTAGTTCAAAGCCGAAACACGTATAAAAACAACTTGCTCATTCCAAAAATAGTAGGAGGGGGAAAAGACAACAGTACACAAACATAACAATACACCACAGACATATAAACATGCACAGTGGAAATATTTCTCTCTCTAAAGAAATCATTTCAACCAAGATTTGTTAAGAATTATCACAGTTAATGGAATAAAAAAAATGTTTTCACCATTTTCCAACCATAAGAATCTTCAGCCTGACAGCCAGACCTGAAATGCTGAGTGAAACAAAAGAGTTGGATCAATATAAATTTGCTTCAGCTTGGTGGGGGCTCGTCCGGGATAATGTAAAAATAATATATCCTCAAGTTGGGGTTGTTTACAACCCCTGACAGTTTCTTTTTCTGTTTGATCAATACGTTTCCATATGTAATACAATATTACTCAGAAAAGTCTCAATAAAGCATCTAGAGACCACGAACACCTCACTACTAAATATTCCACAGTCCACTGTCAGTGGGATTATAACAAAGTGGAAGCGATTGGGAACGACAGCAGCTCAGCCACGAAGTGGTCGGCCACGTAAAATGACAGAGCGGTCAGCGGATGCTGAGGGGCATAGTGCGCAGAGGTCACTGACTTTCTGCAGAGTCAATCACTACAGACCTCCAAACTTCATGTGGCCTTCAGATCAGCTCAAGAACAGCGTAGAGAGCTTCATGGAATGGGTTTCCATGGCATGGGTTTCCATGGCCGAGCAGCTGCATCCAAGCCTTACATCACCAAGCGCAATGCAAAGCGTGGAATGCAGTGGAGTAAAGCGCCGCCACTGGACTCTAGAGCAGTGGAGACGTGTTCTCTGGAGTGACCAATCACGCTTCTCCGTCTGGAAACCCGATGGACGAGTCTGGGTTTGGCGGTTGCCAGGAGACGGTACTTGTCTGACTGCATTGTGCCGAGTGTAAAGTTTGGTGGAGGGGGGATCATGGTGTGGGGTTGTTTTTCAGGAGTTGGGCTCGGCCCCTTAGTTCCAGTGAAAGGAACTCTTAAAGCTTCAGCTCCAAGAGATTTTGGACAATTTCACGCTCCCAACTTTGTGGGAACAGTTTGGGGACGGCCCCTTCCTGCTCCAACATGACTGCTCACCAGTGCACAAAGCAGGTCCATAAAGACGTGGATGAGCCAGTTTGGTGTGGAAGAACTTGACTGGCCTGCACAGAGTCCTGACCTCAACCCCATAGAACACCTTTGGGATGAATTAGAGTGGAGACTGTGAGCCAGGCCTTCTCGTCCAACATCAGTGTCTGACCTCACAAATGTGCTTCTGGAAGAACGGTCAAAAATTCCCATAAACACTCCTAACCCTTGTGGAAAGCCTTCCCAGAAGAGCTGAAGCCGTTATAGCTGCAAAGGGTGGGCCGACGTCATATTAAACCCTATGGATTAAGAATGGGGCGTCAATCAAATTCATACGTGTGTGAAGGCAGTGCAGTCATGTCAACACGGACCAGAATCTCCAAGGAATATTTCCAACATCTTGTGGAATCCAAGCCACAAAGAACTGAGGCTGTTTTGAGAGCAAAGGGAGGCTCTATACAGTATTAGGATTATGATACAAGTATGATCCCTAACTGAAGGTCCTGAAGATGTACCACCACTTTAGTATGCTTGTTTTGAGAGTGTAGAGTGTTAGAGGCTGGTAAGTGTAGTGGGTAACACCTTCTACGCTGTAGACTGGGGTTCAGTGCCCCACCTTGGTAGCCACTATACCAGTAAGGGTCTTTGGGTAAGAGTCCTAACTCTGCCTTCACCTACCTGTTTAAAAATGATCAAACTAAATCGCTCTGGATAAGAGCGTCTGTCGAATAAATGTAAAGGTAGGGCAATCAGGAAAGCTTGCACTGATGCTGAATTTTTGTGGACCATCACAAAAAAAACGAGAGCCTCAATTTCTACCGCTTGTCTGGTGTGCACCTGAGTCTAGGTGGATTCACACCTGTCAAAACGGGGCGAACTAAAGAAAAGGGTTGATGGGTCCACTCCAAACAAGACAGGTGTGAAAGTGCCCATACTGTTGTACGCTGGGGACAAAAGTGACGTGATCTTTGGGGCTGGGTGGGATCTTCAGGAAAGGATTCCAGCTGTGGAACACCTGGTAACCTGTTTTCCTTTTGATGTAACTGCTCATTAAATGATGTTGGAGATGTTTATGACCAAACTGATTAATAAACTAGTTTCAAGCCATTCATGAGCCTCAGCGATGGTGGTCCTTGGAGAGTGGCTCTTTTTGAAAATGCTGTTGCTGCTTTACTCATTTATTTATGAACACATACACTCATCCCTCCCGCCCCCCACTCAGGCTTTTCCCAGAATGCCCGTGCGTTTGGTAGCAGTCATTTGCTAATTGGTTGGCTGAGGCAGCCCAGTGTCTTGCTCTCAGAAACCTACAGGCCTTTTTTCTTCTCTCTCTCTCTCGCTCGCTCACTCACTGCCTCTCTCTCTACCCTACCCCCCCCCCTTCCCCTCCCCTCCCCTCCCCTCCACACCCCTCCTTTCTCTCCACTGCTGCCAGCAACAGGAAGGCGATGGGAGGTTGCCCACTTGCTCTGGAGCTTCAAAGCATGCTAGCTGACGCATTACCCAGAGTGCATTTCTGAACACACAAGAGCCCCCATCACACACATTATCCTGTCACAGGCCTCAGTCAGCCTCTCTCTCTCTCTCTCTCTCTCTCTCTCTCTCTCTCTCTCTCTCTCTCTCTCTTCAATCCCCTCCGAATGCAGCTGGTATAATTATATTTACCTTTTGAGCTTATGGGGGCTTTAGTGAGTCAAAACCTACAGTAATCCCCGCAGCGCTGGAGTGGGACGTCAGTGGGCCGTTCTTTAGGTGGGCCGCGGTGACAACGGCGCCGACAATAAGCGCTTTTGTGCGGGCATGCGAGGGCCGATCTGGCAGCCCGTATCAAAGGGAGGCTTTATTCTCTCGTGTTCGGAAGAGCAGCGGGAACCAAACACACATGTGCATGTCGATCCGAGGCGCTTCGCGGGTCGCCATGTGCATTAACGTCCTCGCCCATTCAGTAAAACAACCGCAGGTTCAGGCGCAGTCTTCGGTCTGTCGCACCGTTCAGGTCCAGGGAAAGACAAATAAACCGTGATGGGGGTTTTAAAAGGACTGTTCTGAGAAGAAAAACAATAAAACTATTATTTCCTTGAAACCGAATGGACTCAAACACCGGGCTGACACCCCTTGCGAGAAACTTCTTCGGTACCAGAAGTAGCTGAAATACATTCTGACGTCACGCTGCACAGGCGCTGGCATTTTGAGGACCGAATCAGGGAGTGACCACACTAGCATGCTCATTATTCACCGGCCAGACGTTGCAGGAGCCGAGAGAGCTGTAGTTCTGTAACAGGATGGCAGGGAGGCGGACCCAGAAGGGAAAAGCAGAGAGAAAGAGTGAGGAATGAGTTTATTGGGGCGCCGGACTGTGAGTTTGAAACGTTGCGGTTGAGGTGACCCAAAGCCAGGCCTGTGTTTCCGCTGCGGCACTGAGGAGCACAGGCGACTACGGGCAAAACACCTCAAGGAAGGGGAAAAGAAGCGGCGGGAACACGGCGAACGGCAAACAAAGGGAACGCTGAAAGCAGCGTGCTCAAACAAAGGCTGAGCCAGAAAGGCGAAACGAAAAGATAACGGGAAAACGAAAAGCACTTCCACTCCAGGAGCGAAGGGAAGGCAGACTTTGCTTCAGTTGTTTGCTTCAGACTATGCTAACTCTATTTCTTTGAGCCGTTTGTAGCTCAAGAACCTTTTTTCCTTCTCTCGTGGCTTTAAGTAGCTTTGGGACAGTTTATTTTCTCAGCCCTCTTTTCTTTTCTTTCTTTAACAACACTAAGTACCGTACCGGTCACCCCTCTACAAAGGTGTGACAAATGCCACTGTTTGCCACTGTCTGAAGTAGAGGAGTCCGCAGGTGTGTCGAGTTGGGCCTAATCAGCCCGTGGGCTGCTGGGATTTGGAGTTCCCTGAGGTTATGGCCCTGTGCCGCCGTCGCCCTCTACTGGCAACAGGCAGGGCCGACCGAACCCTTACAAATTCAGTGTTTTCACTCCAGGTTTGGAGCCCCTGCATTGTATAGTTTAGTGTTTCTATTTTCTTAGGAACCAGGCGTCGCCATGACTACAACACAGATATAGACTCTTTATTTACCATCCAGAACCACCAGAGAACCTACACGAGTCTCCTGAGCTTATATGGAATGTCGATGATGGAAAATAGTGGAAAATCTGGAATAATGAGTTTTCTTTGGGGACTATTTTGCCGCACAGCGCCCTGCATGTCTCCCTCCACCATGAATGGAGTTGAAGTTCTCTAAACTCTCATAAAACAGCGTCTCAGTCATCAGGCAGTGAATTCAGAACCAGTTCATGTAGGAACTTTCTGTAGGAGCTTTTAGAGGGACGTCTGGTTCCCATCACCACCACTGGGAACGGCTCTGACTCCCAACCCTTCTGAATGACTTAGTGCTTCAGTCAGCTGAAATTATGGTGGAGTTCTCCTTCACCGTGTCCTTTTGCGTGTGCTGCTGTCAGAGGAGATTGAGCTGACAGAGTTGTGCTCGCGGAGGTGAAAGTCATGTTCTCTGCCCTGGGTAACGGAACTCGGACGCCTCAGAACAGTGGGACAGGGAACAGGGTGAGGCAGGCCTGGTGCTCAGTGCTGAGTCTCGGTCAGCAGCGGACGATAAAGAGCCGGAAACGTGGAAACTGTAGATTAAGGTAAATAAAATACAACCTACAACACAGCCAGGCCTTCATACAGATACTCTAACCTTTAGATCGATATTTTACTGCTGTTTCTTTCAGTTTACTGGTGTGGTCAGTTTTTATATACAGGAGAAAAAAAAACCTTAGTTATAGTAAAAATAATGTAAATAATGCAAAATACATAAAATAATACATTTATAATTTATTTTTAAGATGATAGTATAAAAAAATCAATAACATGACAAAAAATAAACATAAAAATTGTTATATATTAATCAGTTAAATAATTATTTATAAAAATTAAATTGAACAACACGATTTTTAAAATAAATAAATAAATGTTTTTATTTACATAACGATAGGGGGAAAGCAATAACAAGACTATAAAAATATCTAACGCATTTATTTTGATAGCTATATATATATATATATTTTTAAAATAAATAAATAACATTTTTATTCTATAACTATAGGGAAAAGGGCAATAACATGATTTTTAAAATAAATAAATGAATAAATAAATGCATAGAGATTTTACTTACAAAATTTACAATTCAAATTCAGTATCAATAAAAAATAAAATAAAGGTTTATTTATATAATTATAAATAAAGGCAGCAACATGATTTTAAAACAGAAATGAAACATACACTTATAAATACTTTATTTATACAGTGGTGTGTGTATGAAAAACGGAACGCAGTGTCATGATTTTTAAAATAAACCGACACGTAAACAAATAAACAAACATAATGATTTCTATAATGACGGTACGAATCAGCGGTAGCATGACCTTCAGAAAATAAAAAATAAATAAAGGCCTTTGTTTCCGAGGTCGTGTCGTGTTTAAATGAGCGTACCGACGCTGGTTAGCCTTCGCTTGGTGGTTAGCCTTCGCTTCGCTGGCGTACAGAGGCCGCCCTGTGATTGGGGGAGGATACTGCTTACATAAGCCCTACCTGAGATCTGAGAGCACCGCCCAGTTCACACAGAGAGAGGAGAGTTACGGTGGAATATATGATCCATCTTGGGTGCACTGGACAGTTACTGACCGATATAGTGTGTATATGTATGTGTAGGTCATAAGAGTGAGAGTCACCGACACTGAGGCAAAGTGTGGACTTCCCTGGGGTTTAAACTCCAGGCCACTCCTCCTCCAGTGCTGCTATGCCCTGTCTGGCATACACAGTGATGATGATTGCAGTTGTTCCCTTTGACACGCAGTAATTTGATGGTTTTTGTGGCGAAACTATCTGAGCTCCAGCTCTTGGTTCAGCGCTCGCTGTGAAAAGTCACAGATCACAGTGTTGATTGTCAGAGCGCATTTATAGTCGGCCTCATGACTCATCAGGGTAGTTCAGTCATTTTCACTTCGGCGTGCTTTTACATGCACCGTTTCTGTTATTTTGTCCCGTGTTATATTAATATGTACTGTTATAAGTACACTGTATGGCCTCCAGCGTTTCTTCTGAAATCAACAGTATGATTAAAGGGTCAACCCTCGACTGCACAGTGTTGCCCTATGGCAACAATTACTTTATCTCAGTTTTACAAAAAAGCAATAATATAAAATCTGTGTTCTCCTACTTAAGTGTGGAAAATAGGACTTTTACTTTGAAAGGAAAAGTACTTTATGACATCACAAGACCAGGAATTCTTCTTATGATGTTGTTTTTGCCATACAATCCAAATACCAATTGAAACGGTATTAATTTCCAGTAGTTGTAAACACTGGGTCGCACATTTATATGTATTTATATTTATATTTATATGAGTATCAGTTGGATTTGTTTGGTGTTGTTTCCAATAAAAGGATGTTTTTAAAGAAAAAGTTACATTTTATGGTCTTTTTTTTTTTTCTCAAATGTATGATGATACGGTACGATTGCGCAATGTTGCCATACGGCAACAATTCACCAAATACCCCACTTAAAAAAATCCAATATTATTATTATGAAAACTGAAATAACAAAAACACATTAAAACATTTTTATCATGCACGAGTAATGATTAATTCAATAGAGGCTTAAGATGTAATCAGAGCGGTTTGGTGTGAAACGCTCGGTTCTAGATAAACGTACCGAGTCAGAGCTGTTCCCAGTGGTGGTGATGGGAACCAGACGTCCCTCTAAAAGCTCCTACAGAAAGTTCCTACATGAACTGGTTCTGAATTCACTGCCTGATGACTGAGACGCTGTTTTATGAGAGTTTAGAGAACTTCAACTCCATTCATGGTGGAGGGAGACATGCAGGGCGCTGTGTGGCAAAATAGTCCCCAAAGAAAACTCATTATTCCAGATTTTCCACTGTTTTCCATCATCAACATTCCATATAAGCTCAGAAGACTCGTGTAGGTTCTCTGGTGGCCCACATATATAAACTAAGCTGCATGAAGTCTGTGTGATCCATGATGTCAACACATTCAATAACAGCAGTTTAGCTCCGCCCATGAACACTGAAGTTATAAGGAGTGTTTCTGCCTGTGCTGCTTACTGAGTAGTACAGCCAATCAGAACAGAGCACATTTACATATATGTCTTAAAGGCACAGTAGGTAAATCAGCCTTCTGGGATAAAGAGAGGATGGAAAGTGATCATGTATAAATGAGTTATGATCATTTATTGTTTTGGTTTATAAATTCACGTAAAAGTTACAACTGGAACCAAAACTTTAGAACTTGGGCCCAAACTGGTTTGAAGCTAGTTATGTGTGAAAGTGGAAACGTCTGGTCAAATCAGTGTTGTTATTTGTAAATAAGTGTAAATAAGTGAAAACTTATTTAAATTTAAAACTTCAATTAAAATTTTAGGCCACAATTTCTATTTTTTGGAGTTTTACGCTTAAAATTAAAACATGAAACAAAAGGCGCTATAACTTTTGCACAGGCTATATTTTATGTGGGCTTTGTTCACCAGTGTGTTCACCTCGGCGAATAAACAGTGATTGTGCGTTTGAAGTGCGGACGAGGACGTTTTCACGCATTTACACCCAGAAAACCAATAACGGCAGGATTTGACCAGAGGGGTCCAAACATTTGCAAGGTTAAAAAATTCAATTTTCTTCCTTTCTTCCTTCCTTTTCTGGTTGAATGAAGGAATAATTAATAAATATAAATAAATATTATTAATTAATCAAAAAGTGCTGTTGAAGATCTTATATGACCTTGTTTTGTTTTAACTCAAGCATATTTTTAAACACATTTTCAACTAATATTTCCCTGCTTTTCAAAATAAATAAATAAATAAATAAGCTAATAAATAAATAAATGTTTCTGAAGACCTGACCACTGTTTTTTTGTTCTCACTCAAGCATATTTTTAAACACATTTTCAGCTACTATTTTTCCGCTTTACATAATAAATCAATAAATAATTAAACTAATACATAAACTAATATTTCTGAAGATCGTATATGACCTTCTTTTCAAGCATATTTCTAAAACACATTCTCAGCTAATATTTCCCTGCTTTTCAATATAAATAAATAAACTAATAAATAAATAAATGTTTCTGAAGGCCTTATAAGCATTTTTGTTTTACTTGAGCATATTTTTAAACACATTTTCAGCTACTATTTTTCCGCTTTACATAATAAATAAATAAATAAACTAATAAATAAACTAATATTTCTGAAGATCATATATGACCTTGTTTTGGTTTAACTCAAGCATATTTTTACAACACATTCTCAGCTAATATTTCCCTGCTTTTCAATATAAATAAATAAACTAATAAATAAATAAATGTTTCTGAAGGCCTTATAAGTTTTTTTTTTACTCGAGCATATTTTTAAACAAATTTCCAAACAGTGTTTTACTACTTTGTGAAATAGAAGAATAAATAAACAAATAAATAAATGCAAAAATAAATGAATGCTTTTGAGGACCTCCGAGACCTTGTCTTGTTTACTTAACCTATGAAATAAGTAAACAAATAGACAGATACATAAATAAAGGAACAAGCCTTTGAGTACTAAAGCAGGTGTTTGTTGCTTGTATATAAATCGCATTAAATAAACATGGTCACATGGTCATTTGTGACATTTTTCCTGATTTTAAAACACCTGCTGACCGTTGCATTGTGTGTGAGGCCAGTGATAATCAATCAAAACAGTCAGAAGTTATTTGGGCTAAGAGCTCAAATTTTACGTTTATCTTCCCCCGAACGTTCCGACGTTTTCCAGCTTCGCCTGAAATGTTAGCATTTTTGGAGATACGGGGTTTGTCCGACAGCGACGACACATGGAGAGAGATTTATTTATTTGTTTACTTGTTTGTTTGTTGATCTTTTGCACTGTGAAATTTCTTGGACTGAAAATCTCGTTATATTAACTGACTCTGAAATGAAAATGGTTCATCGCGTAGAAACTCAGTGTTTGTGAGATTGTAGGTGCTGTTCTAACAGATGGAGGGATAAGAAGAGATATGTGTGTTGGCTGTGCAGCGTTTTCCGTGCCTTTGTCCGAGGATTTAGTGGCCTTGCAGCAGCTATTGTCCTGACTCAGGCGTTATCTTAACTCCGGCAAGGCCTTTATTTCAGTTCGGCGCGGTCACGGCCTCCGGCACACCTCCCTGACATAATACTCCTCGCTCTTTCACAAGCACGCCTCTGTCCGAGGAGCAGGCATGCGCTCCCTGAACACCGAGAGTCGTTTTAAACGCCGGGTTAAAACTCAACTTTGATGAAAAGCCCTTTTTTCTTCACACGAGCCTCGGTGTGAAGATAAGCAGCGCCATTGGTGTGAAACAGAACTCAAGGCTGAAGTCTTCGGTAGTCGAGATAAACTGGCTGATTTATTTCCAGAGCTATGCTGTCCTTTTCCAACAGATTCTCCGTTCTAGCTCGGCTCCGGATACTGCTAGCTCGGGTCAGCAGGGTCAGCTCGGCAACTGTGCAGTAAAAATCAAGTTTCTGAATGTGTTTGGTTTAAAAAGCAGTCATAGGATTAAAGGCAGTCCATAATTTATACCAGCTTGAGTCTAAAATCTGTTCTTTAAAATCTGGAAACGTCATGTGGCTCATTTCTTTATATTTATATTTCTATATATTTACTATCATCTATAGTCATCTATATACTCCAGTAATTTGCAGTTATTACATTTAAGTCATAACAGAAATAGTGTAAAAAAAGAGTAGCATATGCAATCTATGAAAATCCTAAAACATCTAAACAAAGCAAGAAACATCCAGAGCAACCTTAGCTGCCCTGGTGTAATAAAAAAAACAGAATATTGAATAGAAATGTTGCGTTGAAAATGCAAAAAAAAATAATAACTAATGCAAGCAAAGCCGAAAACACCCAAACCTCATATTGTCTGAAACCTAAGTTTCTTTAGCATAATATGAAATTGGCAGCATGATGATGTGTCATATGGTTGTAAAGTTATGCACTTTTAAAGATAATTTGAGGCAGCACACAGTTTATTTTAAAATAATACATTTTGTGTCATTGTAGGTGTTGTTAGTTTTGATGATTTTTGGTTGGTCTCTAGCAGAATCTGGTTGCTAGAGTAGTTACTTAAAAGTTAAAAAAAAAAAGAAATGTATAAAAAAAGTTACAAAATTATCCAAAAAAAAAAATTAAAACTTAACCAAAAACAACAAAAAAAAAGGAAAACAAAATAAAACCTGTCATGCCACACCTTGTCAGAAACCTCCGCTTCTCTAGTTTTACATGAAGTTTGAAGCAAGGTGATTTGTGGAATGGTTAGAAAGTTATGCATATTAAAAAAAAATAAAAATTAGAAATTAGGCTACACGCAGTTGGTTTCAACGGGTGATATTAAATTGATTTTTGTTTCAGTTCAGCTCTATTTGTGATGATAATTGTACTCTAACAGAATCTGCTTGTTACTGAGAACTTGATGAATAGAAAAGCAAAAACACAAAACAATAACACGTTTAAAAATAACGTGTAAAATGATACATAAAATTATATGAATGTAAAATGTAGGAAATAGAAAACTAAGCAAAAAGTATTTTTTTATCTTAGTTTCTTTAGTTCAACATGAAGTTAGAAACTTTGCGTTATGCATATTTAAAAGGAATATATGGCAGCATGCAGTTGGTTTTAAAATCACAAATGAAAAGGGCGATTAATGTGTTTAGCTGTAGCTGTGATTTTAATTGGTCTCTAATAGAATCTGTTTGTGACTCAGAAGATAATAAAAAGAAAACTAAAATCACACAAATATAAAAATGACGTATAAAAATAGGCATAATAATAAGTTTTAAAAAAACACAAGATGGACAAAAAATTGACAATTAAAAAAAAAAAACATCCAATCCTCATACGGTCAAAAATCTCAGATTATCTAGTTTAACATGAAGTTTGAAGTTTGGAGATATGCCAAATTGTTGGAAAGTTATGCATATTCAAAGAAAGCATGTAGCAGAACATGGTTCATAAAAAAAAAAAAATATATATATATATGTGAAATGGCCATTTTATGTCAATTTAGTTGTAGTTGTGATTTTAATAAGTTTCTAACAGAATCTGCATGTTACTGAAAAATTACTGGAAAGAAAAGCCACATGCGATATTATTTTTTATATAAAGTGTTTCAAGACGTGTGTAAAAATATAGCTAAAAATACAAAATGGACAAAAAAACTGTCAATGCAAAAAAAACTATATTTTAAAAACTCACAAAAACAATATTTTATCTCAATATTTAAAAAATGCATGAATAAGTAAATAAATTCCATCTGCTTCTGCTTTGAAACGGCAACAAATAACACAACGAACCACATTCATCAAATTAAAACGCATTTAAAACAAACCCAAAAAACCCAAAATAAACAAGTGTTACAGGCTCGTTTAACGTGGAGTTTGAAACATGATGTCCAACACATAAAACACATGGAAATGTAAAGAGAACGTGTGGTCAGTTTCTAAAGGGGTCCAGCTCTATGTGAGATTATAACGGGTCTCCAACAGAAACCGCTGTTTACCCAGATAAGCAAACCAAAGAACCAGCATCACTCCAAAGACCTTTCCAGTGCTAGACATCCAGCTGCTGACGTCTCCATTGTGCTGGAGAGCAGCCCAATTATTATTTGAGCCCAGCATCAGTCTGGACAAGAAAGCTCCGATGACAGATGAATTAAAACCTCCGCGCCCGACGTCTGCTCCGAGGGAGCTCCGGCGCTGTGATGATAATTACAGAACCCGTTCTCAGCGGGAACACGTTCCCTTTCAGCCAGTTTGGGTTTCAGATGAAAGCAGAATTCACACTTTTTACCCTTTTCAAATGTAGTCGGTGAGCCAACACATTGGTGGCCAATGCGGCTAACACCTAATGGAAGCTTATGTCCACCAATTAGCATGGTGCTAACGGCGTGCATAAATCACCCCTTCCTTCATAGAGTGTGATGTTAAATGACCTCAAGACCTCAGGTGGTTTTGGACACATACATAGGGCTCTTCAAACACATTGACCTCGGGCCAAATTCGATGAAAATAGGATTGACCTTTGGGCCACAGTGTGAGCGATGTAGGCAAACCACCCCGTTAATGAAGGAGGTGGAGTCTATGGAGGGCAGCTGATTATATTTTAGTGCTAAACATTAACAAGCGCTCATTTTGTCCGGTGGTTGGATGTTCCCTTTTCCCTCCCTTTCCCTCTCAGTGTGCTCAGGTGGACCTTGTTGCTGCGTGACTGACGTCTCGGTTTTCCCGACGTGTGATTGGCTGATTGGCGGTTTTCTTATTCCCGTCAGTCGACAGGCCGGGTTTTTGTCCATTTCCCGTCCTACAGGTTTCTCTGGGCCAGTAAAGATATGATGGTAGTTTTGTTTCTTACTTTAGAAAGGAACCGTGGGGGTGACCCGCCCTTTTTGTTTGACCTGTTGGAATTGGTTGACCGGTAGTGTAGTGAGGGTGTTTTATGTAGTTTCTTTTTCTTTTCTTTTGTTAGGCAAGTTTATTTTATTGCTATCAGGCTCTTTGTTTGTTGTTTGGGGCCTTGGGTCTCCCTGAAGTTATGTTCCCTTTGTCTTGCTTTTTGTTTCAGTGGCTTGTTGAGAACAAGTTCAATGACAGAAGGAAAGTGCAAAGCATGGAATAAACTGTCAAACCCGTATTTGAGGCGTTCTTAATATTTCTCATTTAGTTTTTCTGGTTTGGTCTGGGGTCTGGGCGGACAGGCTTCTTCATTGTGCGCCTTACCCCTAGGAGACGTAACAACATCTACATTTACAAGCACTCCAGTTTGAGAAAATATACAGGCCACTTGAGTAAATCCCAATTTGATGCTTTCACAGGACTGTGAAATGTCACAAAGTTGCTCATATTTCCAAAGAAATAGATGGCATTATATTTTCCCACTGCAAGACTCGTTTCTAAGGACACTTTTATTGGCTAGTTTGTAAAAATGAAACACTTTGCAGCTCAAATGTTGCCCTTGTTTCTAACCTTCTAACAGTGTCATCACTCAACCCCTTAAAATGCCGGGTGTATTGCTTACTAAGGCTTATTATTCAGTAATCACATTCACTTTAATGCAAACTGGCTGAGCCATTCTTCGGTTAAAGAAGTGTGCACTGAAACTCCGGGCCTGCCGTTGAGCCCTGGCCATTTAAAAGATTAAAATAGCCCTGCCTTAATTTCAGCCATAGCAGTTCTTTCACTGGTTTTTGTCTTTTCCCATTCCGAACAAAATATGATGTCATAGCGTATGGATACTGCATTAAAGTGAATTAGAATGCACATCCCAAAGTGATGCAAGCTTAATAGACCTGTGAAATGGTTCGGCGAGTGGGTTCGGGCCAGAGAAACTTCGGGTCAGATTTGGGCCAAGGGGCTGCCATTTGATGATCCCAGATACACTGTTATCTGGAAACACAGACTGAAAACAGAAACCCCATTGGCCTAAGAAAGGCCTTGGCCTGCCCTGAGAGGACCGCAAGCTGTGAGTGTTGAACTTTGTTATGTTGTCTTCGTTTAGGTCGTGCCTCATGCATGTTTACTAGGGGTCTTTTTTGGGGGGGGGGTTGTTGTGGAATGAATAGTCTGTCCAACAGTGTGGCACGCTTGTTCCGACCCCAGGGCTGCTGGTAAATGATTGTTTTTTCTTGCCCTCAACAGACATCCACACAAGAACACAGCGGGAACTCCTTTGGACTCACCTATGCATAACAGAGGGCCTTTGGTGTGGGTGGATGTTGCTCATAATTATCTTAAACCCCCTAAACAAATGCAGCCACTTGCTTGCTCGATTGTTTCTTCTTCGTTTTTCTCTTTCTCCTTCATTCCTGCAATCAACTCAGTTTGGGGTTCATGAATAGGTAATGAGGACTTGATGCATTGGTATCCTTTAAATTTTAATGCCGGTGCTCCAGCCAAGCCAGTTTATTTCACTGCTTTAACTGGCCTCGGAAATCCCTTCGCAAGACGACAAACAACTTGAACGCCGCTACATAAACCTGGCTTGGCAGGCGTACATTGGGTACGAGTCAAAATACATCAGAGCTGGTCCATCAAGAGGGGTCACAAAGGTACGGCTTAGCAGATACTACACCTGTGTTTATTGGCCGGGTGAAATAAGACTTGGGGAGTCGCAACTGGTCAATAACATTGATGGGCAGCATTTGCTCCCATTGACCTAACGTCAGCCTCCTGATATTAAACGGACACTGTGGTAACCAGCATAGGCAGCGATCGGATGAGCTGACAAGTGTTGGTAAGAAAGTTGACCAACTTGGTTCTATTCAAACTGGGCAAAGTTTCCAACTATGGGAACGTTTAGCGATAAGCCATGTAAAATGTCCTTTACACTCATGAGCTAGAACATCTCAGATGAAGGAAATAGCATTGATTTGGAAGGTCTGGTAAGAGATCATTCGAGGTGTTGGGTACAGGGGAGATGGGCAGATGTGAAGACCTGAGCAACTTCTACAAGGGGAACAAATCGTTGCGGCCAGATCACCGAATTGGAGCATCTCCGAAATGACAAGGCTTGTGAGGTGCTCCTGGTCAGCAGTGGTCAGCAGGCAAACCTTGCACAAAGGCAATCTCATCTGGTCCGAACCGACAGGAGGGCTACTATGGCGCAAGTCACATGGTTGCAGGACAAATGTAACCACCCTGCTGTACATGGGGCTGTGTAGCTCCAGACCTTCACTAATGTCTGTAGAAGCAGTCTGCAGGCCTCGGGGCTCGGCTCTTGACTTTTGGAAATATAGTGCACTTGTACGCAGACTCTGTTTAATCAAAACCACCATTCCTATCAACTGGAAAGAATAAAAAAACCTCTGAAGACTAAATTTACTTATAGATTTTTTCCTGAGATGATTCCTCACACTTCTCACACTTGCCTCTGCAATCCAGTGAACATATGCTGTTCTATTTTTATTCCCCGCTCTTCTTTTTCTTGCTTCGCCCTCTAATTGCATTATTGTTGTATAACACAAAATTCCATTAGGACGTTCACGGTCGTTGTTTCCTCCTGGCCTCTCCATGTGTTTCCAGTGCCTCTCCAGTGACCCCTCATGATTTCGTGGCTGGACGAAGAGCACCGCACACGTCTCTCACTGACAGACAGAAATACACCACGAGAGCTTTTTCATGTAAATATACCAGCTGTTACAAACACTTAGATGGTATGAACCGCCAACACAGCGTATAAACAAATTGGAGAAGACCTCCAACAGTGGGCGGAATTATCGGCTCGCAGCAGCTGTGTCCAGAAACTTTTGCCGCTTCTCTCAGAGTGGACAGGAGCTGGACAGGTATTTGGGCAAGCCAGAGGGGAACCCTTAGGTCTTTCTAGGCCTTCATTTCTGAGAACTCCATAACGCATGTCTATAATTTTTCATTCATTTTTATTAAATACATTCACTTTTATTTAAAGTCTGTAAGTATTACAGAAATACTCTTATTCCATCGTCAAGTTCTGGACACAGAAGTGGAAACCTGTCCAATCAGGAATTGTTCAATTGTGTCTAGTTAGATAAGCGAGCTCTCCTACTGGTTAGTGCTTCAGGAGCTGAAGAGAAGTCCTAACAAGCTAGAACTTGTTTAATTAAGGATGCTTATGAAGAGACCCTTCTGAGTGTTCTAGATACACCATTGATTGAATACGAGTTGCCGCTTAATCAAATGGTCATTTTGAAACTTCAGCGATATGCTAACATGAAATGACGGACTTAAATATTCTTCGTCAGTGTGTTCATATCGTCAGGTAAAATGGTGAAATGAAGAAAAGCTTTAGAGTTTTACGTACGTCTCCTTCGGGGAGTTTATCGGCTGGTTGTAAAGCAGAAATCTGATTACTGTCTGACTCGTGTCCCAATTATCTGATCAATCAATCTGATTACCGGAAAAAAATCTGTTTTTCTGCAGTTATCACATTATTCAGTGCACATATACACAGTCATGGTCTTCGGGAAGTAATACTAAGGCATATTAAATTCCACGTTGTTGACTTTTCCAGTGAAAATGGGTCAACACATCCACTCAGCTTTACACAGAGTTTGAGCATGACGTTTGTTTTAACTCATTTTACTGCCTTCCCGTTTATTTGCTGAGTGCAACACATTGGGAAAAAAAATGTAACATAAAATATTGAATGTGCTGTAACTTTTGCTTGGGCCAGTTTTTCCCAGCTGTGTTTCATTCATTGTGAACAAACAGTAACTATGCATTAAAATCATGGGAGCTGATTTTCAATTAGAAAAAAAATAAATAAAAATAATAATAATTTGAGCAGGGGTGCCCAAACTTTTGCAAGTTTTGGGGAGAAAGCACTCAGCTAGCTCACAGTATATAAATAAAATGCTACTTGTGGAAACAAACAACTGAACTGGTTTTACTCAATTCACACAGTAAGAATAAGCAACTAAAACACAGCGTTTCCGTTCGAGCGCTGGACGTGTAGAATATGAACAAAGAAAACCATCCAGACAAATCCGGGAGCGGAGCAGGGCCGACGTGTAATTCTCGGCTTTTCCCCAGGCAGAACTCCGTCCCAGAGCGATGAAGAAAGTGACCCAGAAATGGAAGCTCCTTCTCAGCGAGGCTCTTTGTGAACGAGGCCCAGAGCAGCTGTAATCTGTTTATACATAACAGCAGCCTACACGGACACCCGGGACTGCGCTCGGCCTGCGCTGGGCCTGGGCTCGGCATGGGCTCGGCCTGCGCTGGGCCTGGGCTCGGCATGGGCTCGGCCTGCGATCGGCATGGGCTCGGCATGCGTTCGGCCTGGGTTTATGCCTGCGCTCTGACTACGGTCGGCCTGGGCTCGGCCTGCGCTCGGCCTGTACTCGGCATGGGCTCGGCATGGACTTGGCCTGGGCTTGGCCTGCGCTTGGCCTGGGCTTGGCCTGGGCTTGGCCTGCACTTGGCCTGCGCTCGGACTGCGTTCAGCCTGGGCTTGGACTGCATTCGGCCTGGGTTTATGCCTGCACTTGGACTGCGTTCGGCCTGCACTCGGACTGCGTTCGGCCTGCACTCGGACTGCGTTCAGCATGGGTTTATGCCTGCACTCGGACTGCGTTCGGCCTGCACTCGGACTGCGTTCAGCATGGGTTTATGCCTGCACTCGGACTGCGTTCAGCATGGGTTTATGCCTGCGCTCGGACTGCGTTCGGCCTGGGTTTATGCCCGCGCTCGGACTGCGTTCGGCCTGGGTTTATGCCCGCGCTCGGACTGCGTTCGGCCTGGGCTTATGCCCGCGCTCGGACTGCGTTCGGCCTGGGCTTATGCCCGCGCTCGGACTGCGTTCGGCCTGGGCTTATGCCCGCGCTCGGACTGCGTTCGGCCTGGGCTTATGCCCGCGCTCGGACTGCGTTCGGCCTGGGCTTATGCCTGCGCTCGGACTGCGTTCGGCCTGGGTTTATGCCTGCGCTCAGCCTGCGCTCTGCCTGGGCTGGGTCTGCGCTCAGCCTCCGTTTTGTCATCACAGGGCCCCCTAGAGCCTCAGCCTCAGAGCTGTTGCTCTCACATTTACAGTGCAGTCAAATGAATAGAATTCATATTGAGATTAATCCCAGTTTGAGCTGAACTGTAGCTTCTCATTGTAGCTTCTTCTGTCCACCACTGAGGAAAAGTATGCTTAAGTGCTTACATGCATATTTGCTTTCATGAGATGTATGGAAATACAGCAAAAACTTATTTTATCTTTAGTTTTCAAACAGTGTATTCATGTATACATTTATGTGCTTGTAATGCTTTATTAGTTGGTAACAAGGCTTTATACCGTTATACCATTTTAAAATTTAGTATAAATATTATACTAAAATAGTATAAATAATATAATTTTTAAAAAAAGTATAAATGTTAAAAGTGTGTGCTTTTCATGTTAAAAATACATTTAAGATTTACACTTAAATTGATTTTTTTTGATAATATATTAATAACAGATTCGTTTTCTCACTAGTATTATATACCTAATTACATAAAACATGAAATGAAAAAAAAACTTTTTTTGCGTTCTGTGAAAATGTGTACATATGTAATTGTGACCTTTTCTGTTTGTTTTGATGTTAAAAATGATTTAAAAAATGGTGAAAATGTAACGCAAAGGACCCAATACAATGTTATACCATTGTAATTACATAGTTATAATTATGTAATTACAAATTTAGTTACACAAATTGCTGTGGATGTTTGTTTTGGGTGCACAACAATGACGTTTTAATTTCATGAATGTGCTCTAGAAGATTCACATCTGCACTTTCCACACAGTTTGTCTACTTGGTCCATAAATCATTCACATAAAAGATGATATTATCATGATATTCTAACTGGAGCTTTTAAGTGTTAAAAAAAATCTAATGCTTTATTCGTTTGACATTTTAGAGAGATTTTTATTTGTTTGTTTTTGAGCTCGTTGGCACAGCGTCCTGACCCAGCACTGACCCTTAAAGACTGATGCGTCACAGCTGTTAACGAGACGGATATAATTTCTGGCAGAGACGAATATTGTTTGTCTCTTTTGTCTCATCTTGGCAAATAAAATTCTCAGCTTTTGTTAGAGCGAGACTGACCAGCAGTGATAACAAAAGCACGCTGTGATTATACACACACACACACACACACGCACGTATGAACATATCGCTGCTGTCAGAACAAAACCTCGTATGTCCATTGTTGTCGTTTTTCAGTGTTTGACATAATAAGTTCTACATCATCAGTGTAAATTTCATGATGAGTGGACCAACAGAAATTCTGGTTCCACTGACTTACTTTAAAAGTTGAGTAGGTATTTTCTCCTGTAAAGTCACCGTTTTGGACGAGGTTTTGTTCCAAGAAACAGTGTCATTATTAATGTGTTGTAGCTCAATGAAACTGGAGCAACTGTGTGGAAAGTGCAGAGTGTAATCTTTCACTTCATGTTTGTGAGAAGAAGTGGAGATGTTTTGAAGTTACTGTCTTGGGCGACACTTTATTCTGACGGTAATGTTTACACTGTGACTTTACAGCACACGCCATCTCAAACGTAGGCAAGAATAGCTGGATAGCAAGAAACGTCACTGGATGGCAGGTTTCCAGTGTGTCATGTTTTCAAGCCTTACATTATGTAGGAAGTAAACACCTGGTTAGTGTCTGTATTTCTGTTTTACTGGTAACGTTATGCGTCGTCTAAATGAGTGTTTAAAATGGAAGATTAAAAGAATTATACAGTTGCTCGGCTACATGGGTGATGTTTCGACTCAGCGCTCTGAGTTTCCTGACCTTAATCAGGCTAACGATAAAAACTGATAATGAGGGAAGGTCTAAGATACACAAAGGCTGTGTGGGCGTCTACTGTTACCACCTTGAATTAAGGCCATATAGAGAGCAAAGGAAACCACAGCAGGTCACATGAGGCTTGAAATAAGATTAAGTGACCCATTTAACCCATTAGTAAAGTGAAACACCACACACTAGTGAACAAACACACTAGGGGGCACTGAGCACACTTGCCTGGAGCGGTGGGCAGCCCTATCCACGGCGCCCGGGGAGCAGTTGGGGGTTAGGTGTCTTGCTCAAGGACACGTCAGTCATGTACTTTTGGCTCTGAGGATCGAACTGGTGACCGGGCCGGTTCCCTGACCTCCAGCCCACGACTGCCCCACACGAGAAAGGTGGCAAGTGTTTTAGATAAACAGACAAGCAAACAGTGTTACATCAGTCATGGACAGGATATCAGGGAACCAGCCCTGTGACCGGAAGGTTGCCAGTTTGATCTCCTGAGCTGACAGTCCGTGACTGAAGTGCCCTTGAGCAAGACACCTAACCGCCAACTGCTCCCCAGATGCTGTGGATAGGTCTGCCCACCGCTCCGGGCAAGTGTGCTCACTGCCCCCCCAGTGTGTGTGTATTGAGCTGTTTCAGCCTCAGCTTTGCCATACACACATGGTTGGAATTTGGCTGACGCTCTTGCCCAAGGACTCTTATTGGTGTAGTCTAGGGTGCTTGCCCTGGTTGGGGATTGAACCCCAGTCTACAGCGTAGAAGGCGTAAATGTTAACCGCTACACTAACCAACCACTACCCGGGTCTGACCAGTCACTGCCCCACCCACACAGTCAGCCAATAAAAGTCATCTCAAGACCTTTACCATGACAGTAGCACATCGTTGAAGGCGCGTTGTCAGAAAATCACTCACAATTGCACTGTTAGTTGCAACAATGCACAAAAGACTTTACGACATTCTACCAATGAGCAGTAAGTAACCACCTAAATTCACATTAGTTAGTGTGTAGCTTTGACCTCTACATGTTCTAGACAGCTTTAGGTGACATTTAGAGTTTCCTGCATTAGAGCCAATACGAGTCTAAGTCACTACAACTTATTGATGTAGTCCACATTTTAAAGTAGAGTTTTAGTCAACGCTATTTAGAGGCTTAGAAGTGCCAAACAAGCTTTCAATAAGTACATTTTTTAAAATAAAGACTACTTGCAATAAAAGGCAATAAGAATATTTAAATTAGTTTCATGCAGTTTTAACAAACTGAAGGGTTTTCTGTTTTTTCGCAGTCAAAGTATCACAAACAAGTGATGACTTTGCTTAACACTTCTTACCATCTAATCAAAACCTACAACTGAAATGTTGCCAGTTACAACAAGGTATGCATGTAGGTGATTAATTTGAGCTATTTCCACATAACAGGCCTCCAGTTATGCGCTAAAACAGGCCAAACTGTATCAAACTGAACGCGAATAAACCATTTGTGAGAGTCTAATTTGGGCAACATTGAACAATAAGGCTTAAAATGCGCATTTTTGGCATGGTTTACTCATTTTTACATCAAAACACACTATTAGGAGCAATTTCTGGTAACTAACTGTAATTATGTAAGAATAATTGTATAATTACACTGTAAAATGCATCTTATGCATAGGAAAAGCACAATAACAACTCCAGACCTCTGAGGGTTAAGCTGGTAGACCCAAGTGAGCAAGCGAACATCAGAGAGCTCCTCGCTAAAACGCTCTTTCAGGCTTCCGACTCCCACCGTGCTGCTGGCAGGTGTTTTCTTGTTACACTGAGAGCAAATTTTGCTTCTCCCATTTTTCCAAAATTCTATAAAAGCCCTTTTTCTGCAGTCCTCCTGAAAAACAGCTCTCAAACTATTACAGCTGCTCCACAAAGCCAACTTCCCTCTCGCTTTTTATTCAGCTCATAGGTGCTTGATTTTTGGTGCTTCACTTCAAATTTCTGATGCAGGTCATTAATCTTGTTGTCAAGCTCAAAACTCCCAAAACTGGCCTGAAGCCGGTAATCAATTTGTTCTTTTCAGTGTTTATTTCCAATTATTTTATTGACCATCTGACAGTCCGGTGCAAAGCAGGAGACCCCTTTTACTTTCCAGTCAAAATAGCCATCGAGAAAAGGTCATTCATTCTTCAGGAGACACGTCTGAGAAGATCAGATAGCAGATAATCCAAGAAAAAGTGAGGAACACAGGAATTTCCAAAACCTGGAGTTCAGAAATGCTATGGCTCAGAGAAGAAACCCTACAAAAGAAGCTGCTGATGTACTCAGAACGATGGACTGACCATCCCAGAGTCCAGACCTCAACACCATTGAATGGGTTTGATCACTTCAGAAAATCATCAACCATCTTCTAAGCCTGAGCTTTGGAGCAAATCCTGAAAGCGAATCTCCTGAAAGCCTCAACAGCTACGTCCACTATGAGTTTAGTGTGTCCACTTTAGTCCAGCTTCTATTTTTTTTCAGGAGACTCACTTTCAGTTTCTCAAAGAAGGAAGTTCACTCACCATCTAAACCAGTTATCTTCCTGGGTCCCTGGAGCCTATCCTAGCAACCATTGGGTGGAAGGCAAGACACACCCTGGACAGGTCACCAGTCTAGGGGTACACTTAGGTCCTAGGGGCAATTTAGCATCCCCAACTAGCCTGACTGCATGCCATTAGACTGTGGTAGGAAACCCATGCAGACACGGGACGAACACACAGAAAAGACCTTGGTTGCCCAGTCGGGGAATCGAACCCAGGCCCTTCTTTCTGTGAGGCAATACTGCTACCCACTCTTAGAAGTCACTTGTCCATTTTCTCCTTCTCATCATCTAAGCAACCCCACACATATTCAGAGATGTTGAGGTCTGGATTCTGGGGTGGTCAGTCCATCATTCAGCTTCTTTGTTTGATGTGTCCGTCTCCTTTTCTCAGTGAGGTTCTTCTTGATCAGCTACACATCCTTTCAGACCCAAGGAGCTGAGTGGTCTTCTCACAGTGGAAGGATGGACAGAAACACCTGTGGATGTTTTCAGACCTGAAGCACCTTGATCTTCTCCTCTCTCTCAGAGATCAAAGCTTTCAGTGCTGTTTATCTGATGGGGGCAGTTTTGGTGTCTACCAGGTCTTCCAGGTGGTTGTTAGGTGTCCTGTTTTCACTGCACTTTAAATCAGCTTTCAGAGCTCCAGTTTTGGAAACTCCTGTTTTTTCTCTTTGACTTTCTCCTTCCCTGTGCAAGTGCATCTAATCTCCATCTAATCTCCTCTGAAAAACATCCTGAAGGATAAATAATTTGGAGTCTGTTTTGGCTGGAAATGAAATAAATGAAGGGTGGTCTTGGACTTTTGCGTAGCACTGTATGTAACTTTCACCTAAATAAGAACTTCTGATGTTAAAAATGAATACACAGCTCCTAAAATCTCCAGTGTACCAAAAACTGTCAAGCTGGATCAACATTTTATATCTATATTTGATATTTGTTTTGACATCGTTTTAAAGCATGCAACGTCCAGGTAACGTTAAAGCCACAGTTCACTCTCAGCAGGTAAGCACTTCAGCCTCGTATGTGTGTATAATTCATCCACCGCTGAGAACGATCGGTCTGGACTGACCTTGTTTCCTTATTCTGACTGTCTGGGTAAACATCTCAAAAGCATATTCGCTCCACTCAGTCAAACATCTTTAAAATTCCTGGTTAATAATACTGACCTATTTAGCAGGCTGGCTACAGACTGCTCCCCTGGACCTGAAGATATTTAGATGATTATGGATTTATATGTTCTTATTTATGTGTTCTTAGGTGGGAGGGAGGAGCCAGACACTGTGCTGCTGTGTATTAAGTAGATGTTCATAAAATGGAATAAAACCAAACAGCAACTTTTAGATGGCGGCACCACATGGGAGGCCTCTGTACTAACACTGGTATTGTTTCAGTATTAGCACTAGTATTGTTTCTAATGTCTCACTAATATTTCAGTACTAACATTGTTTTTGTTTCACTACTAGTGTCATCATTGTTTCAATACTAGTTCCATCGATGTTTCAGTACTAGTGCCAACCATTTTTCAGTACTAGCATTGTTTCTGTTTCGGTACTAGCATTGCTATTTTACTGTACTACTACCATCATTGTTTCAGTACTAACATTGTTATGGTTTCAGTACTAGGATTGTTACTGTTTCAGTACTAGCATTGTTACTGTTTCAGTACTAGCATTGTTACTGTTTCAGTACTAGGATTGTTACTGTTTCAGTACTAGCATTGTTACGGTTTCAGTACTAGGACTGTTACGGTTTCAGTACTAGGATTGTTACTGTTTCAGTACTAGGATTGTTACTGTTTCAGTTCTAGGATTGTTACTGCTTCAGTTCTAGGATTGTTACGGTTTCAGTACTAGCATTGTTACTGTTTCAGTACTAGGATTGTTACTGTTTCAGTACTAGAATTGTTGCTGTTTCAGTACTAGCATTTTTACTGTTTCAGTACTAGGATTGTTACTGTTTCAGTACTAGCATTGTTACTGTTTCAATACTAGCATTGTTGCTGTTTCAGTACTAGGATTGTTACTGTTTCAGTACTAGGATTGTTACTGTTTCAGTACTAGGATTGTTACTGTGTCAGTTCTAGGATTGTTACGGTTTCAGTACTAGGATTGTTACTGTTTCAGTACTAGCATTGTTACTGTTTCAGTACTAGGATTGTTACGGTTTCAGTACTAGGATTGTTACTGTTTCAGTACTAGGATTGTTACTGTTTCAGTACTAGCATTGTTACGGTTTCAGTACTAGGACTGTTACGGTTTCAGTACTAGGATTGTTACTGTTTCAGTACTAGGATTGTTACTGTTTCAGTACTAGCATTGTTGCTGTTTCAGTACTAGGATTGTTACTGTTTCAGTACTAGCATTATTACTGTTTCGGTACTAGCATTTTTCATGTGTCAGTACTAGCATTGTTGCTGTTTCAGTGCTAGGATTGTTACTGTTTCAGTACTAGGATTGTTACTGTTTCAGTACTAGCATTGTTGCTGTTTCAGTACTAGCATTTTTACTGTTTCAGTACTAGGATTGTTACTGTTTCAGTACTAGCATTGTTACTGTTTCAATACTAGCATTGTTGCTGTTTCAGTACTAGGATTGTTACTGTTTCAGTACTAGGATTGTTACTGTTTCAGTACTAGGATTGTTACTGTGTCAGTTCTAGGATTGTTACGGTTTCAGTACTAGGATTGTTACTGTTTCAGTACTAGCATTGTTACTGTTTCAGTACTAGGATTGTTACGGTTTCAGTACTAGGATTGTTACTGTTTCAGTACTAGGATTGTTACTGTTTCAGTACTAGGATTGTTACTGTTTCAGTTCTAGGATTGTTACGGTTTCAGTACTAGCATTGTTACTGTTTTAGTACTAGGATTGTTACTGTTTCAGTTCTAGGATTGTTACTGTTTCAGTTCTAGGATTGTTACTGTTTCAGTTATAGGATTGTTACTGTTTCAGTACTAGGATTGTTACTGTTTCAGTACTAGGATTGTTACTGTTTCAGTTCTAGGATTGTTACTGCTTCAGTACTAGGATTGTTACTGTTTCAGTACTAGGATTGTTACTGTTTCAGTACTAGGATTGTTACTGTTTCAGTGCTAGCATTGTTACTGTTTCAGTTCTAGGATTGTTACTGTTTCAGTACTAGTTTCATCAGTAAAAGCACCGTTGCTTCAGTAAAATTGTGGTATCATCGTTTCTTTGTTTTATGCACTAGTACTTGTCAGTACTAGCATGTTCATTGTTTCAGTATTGATAAGATTCAGCATTAACGTTATGGTTCAGGACTATCATAATTCAGTGTTATCAGTGACTAAGAACTGTACTTAACAGTGCAGTACAGTCCTCAGGTCTGCCCCGTTTAGGCCTATAGGTGTAAGTGCACCAGCCTGCAGATGGGACTTTTATCTTACAAGTCCTACTGGCTGAATGAAATCAGTGGCTCAGCTGTAATTCTGTGGCTCAGTCTTTGTGTAACAGATCCTCAGAACCACAGTTCATCTCTGATGCCCCCTATTTCAATTTAATGGAATATCCGTGGAAGGCCTCCATCCCTGTGTCGCTCCTGAGAGGAACGGCTGGGCCTGGTGGATTTAATGTGGGATTTCTGGGACAGGGCAGCGGGGCCTTCGCTTAGCGTCGCCAGAAGGGCCTGTCTGTCCTGCATCAACACCGCCACTCTAGTTAGCCTGAGTAGGTGTCCGTCAGTCTGATGAGGCTTCGCGTCTCCTGCTGGAAGACTGGAGACAGCACAGCACAGCTGCTGGCGGTGGGTGTTTTGCTCCGGCGGGGCAGGAGACGAGGCTCAAAGCTTCAAAGTGAGGGATTCTGTCATTTTCACCATTTGTGCCTTTTCCTTATACACGTATTTACAGACTGACTGAAAATAGCTTGTTTTGTAACTGCAACTCTGCCATGGATCAGTTGAGACAGACGTCCTTCTGACGTACCTCGGCTTTTTAATCTTACTCGACATGAAACTGCAGCATGGATAAAACATCTGAACACATATTTGACCACACAAGTGCGTCACGTTCTTCTGAATTAGTCCAAACTGTTAAAAACCCTCTTAAACAGCCAGAGCCCAGAGCTTTATTACAGACTTCTATTACTTAAGAATAGCACAATCAGTCTGCACTGAAGTCCCTGTAATTACTGAATAAGCCTTTCTACAATAGGCCTCGTTTTATGGGGTTAAAAACAATGAAGTATTCAGATCTTAGACGTTTACAAACTTCTGATCGGTTTAAACCCAAGGCATTAATAGAGTTCACAAAAAGCTAAATATATACACAGTCATCATTTATAGTGTACTATCTATTGGGTCTGTCCCAAATCCTAATCCCACATTTACACTTCAATGCAGAAACGCAGAGTTGTATTGTGTGGGCGGGGCCTTATTTTGGCCACGCCCCTGTGTGTTAGAGCGGGACTGGGGCTGCATCCCTGTCCCTCATGGCCACATGGTGATCAGTTAGATTACATTGTTTTGAAGTAAATGTCTTAGTCTGTAGGCGGAGCCTTGTTTTAACCACGCCCCTTCATTTTAGAGCAGGACCGAGGCTGCATCCCTGTCCCTCATGACCACATAGAGCCCACTGTTTTGGGCTGAATGTGTTTTCTGTGTGACCAGCCGTCTTTGCTGGTCCTGTACTGGCTGAGCTCAAAATGGAACGTTCAGTCGTCAGTTCCAATAAACATAAATAAGGTTTAGAGTCGCTCAAAGACAAAAAGGATTCCAGTCTAAAGTCCAAGTGTCCATGTGTTTCGGTGCTGACTCTGAACCAGTTCAGTAGAACCGTCTATACGGGCAGAGTACTGACCTGTTGACCACACTTTCGGTGCGTGGTGCAGCCCCACCGTCTGGGAGCGAAGGCTCAGCCTCGGCTCTCGCAGTGACAGAATCCGGGTCGCTGTAATGCAGTGAGTGTGGTAGTGAAGGCTTTTCGTCTCGCTTTGATTGTTAGACTGCGACTGGGACGTGAAGGGACGTGTGCCAGCCGCCCGGAGGGTAGGTGTAAACACAGCTCCGCCGAAGGTTATCTGAAGGTGTCTCTTGTTTGCATTAATGCCTGACAAATAGAGGCAGTGAGGGAGGAGGGGAGGGGGGAGACAAACACAGGCAGGCTAATTGAGCGAGAGGCGTCAGGCTGGGACTGAGGAGGCAGAGCGTGGGAGGGCTTTGAGGGAACGCTTGTGGCTCTGACCTGTGTAGTGCTGTGAAAAGAAAGAGGTTCTTTATGGAAAGTGAACTGCAGACACATGCAGGGGCTCGTCTAGCAGGTTTGTTTATACTAGCGTCATTTTTTTCAGTATGAGGTCCATCGTATCTTCAGTGCTAGGATCCCTATTAGTTTCACTGTTTTAATCATAAGCAGTATTGTTTCCTTAACCTTAGTGAAGGAGGCTATTAGATTGCAGTACACCACAGGAACCCTAGGGGGCGATACGGCTTCTACTGTTTCATTTAAAAAGCTCTATAATGTTCATATGATCCACACAGTCGCTCTGACAGACTGTAATACACTACAGGAAGCGTAGGGGGCGATACGGCTTCTACTGTTTCATTTAAAAAGCTCTATAATGTTCATATGATCCACACAGTCGCTCTGACAGACTGTAATACACTACAGGAAGCGTAGGGGGCAATACGGCTTCTACTGTTTCATTTAAAAAGCTCTATAATGTTCATATGATCCACACAGTCGCTCTGACAGACTGTAATACACTACAGGAAGCGTAGGGGGCGATACGGCTTCTACTGTTTCATTTAAAAAGCTCTATAATGTTCATATGATCCACACAGTCGCTCTGACAGACTGTAATACACTACAGGAAGCGTAGGGGGCGATACGGCTTCTACTGATTCATTTAAAAAGCTCTGTAATGTTCATATGATCCACACAGTCGCTCTGACAGACTGTAATACACTACAGGAAGCGTAGGGGGCGATACGGCTTCTACTGTTTCATTTAAAAAGCTCTATAAATGTTCATATGATCCACACAGTCGCTCTGACAGACTGTAATACACTACAGGAAGCGTAGGGGGCGAAATGGCTTTTACTGTTTCATATAAAAGGCCTCTATAATGTTCATATGATCCACACAGTCGCTCTGACAGACTGTAATACACTACAGGAAGCGTAGGGGGCGATACGGCTTCTACTGTTTCATATAAAAGGCCTCTATAATGTTCATATGATCCACACAGTCGCTCTGACAGACTGTAATACACTACAGGAAGCGTAGGGGGCGATACGGCTTCTACTGTTTCATTTAAAAAGCTCTATAATGTTCATATGATCCACACAGTCGCTCTGACAGACTGTAATACACTACAGGAAGCGTAGGGGGCGATACGGCTTCTACTGTTTCATTTAAAAAGCTCTATAATGTTCATATGATCCACACAGTCGCTCTGACAGACTGTAATACACTACAGGAGGCGTAGGGGGCGATACGGCTTCTACTGTTTCATTTAAAAAGCTCTATAATGTTCATATGATCCACACAGTCGCTCTGACAGACTGTAATACACTACAGGAAGCGTAGGGGGCGATACGGCTTCTACTGTTTCATTTAAAAAGCTCTATAATGTTCATATGATCCACACAGTCGCTCTGACAGACTGTAATACACTACAGGAAGCGTAGGGGGCGATACGGCTTCTACTGTTTCATATAAAAGGCCTCTATAATGTTCATATGATCCACACAGTCGCTCTGACAGACTGTAATACACTACAGGAAGCGTAGGGGGCGATACGGCTTCTACTGTTTCATTTAAAAAGCTCTATAATGTTCATATGATCCACACAGTCGCTCTGACAGACTGTAATACACTACAGGAAGCGTAGGGGGCGATACGGCTTCTACTGTTTCATTTAAAAAGCTCTATAATGTTCATATGATCCACACAGTCGCTCTGACAGACTGTAATACACTACAGGAAGCGTAGGGGGCGATACGGCTTCTACTGATTCATTTAAAAAGCTCTGTAATGTTCATATGATCCACACAGTCGCTCTGACAGACTGTAATACACTACAGGAAGCGTAGGGGGCGATACGGCTTCTACTGTTTCATTTAAAAAGCTCTATAAATGTTCATATGATCCACACAGTCGCTCTGACAGACTGTAATACACTACAGGAAGCGTAGGGGGCGAAATGGCTTTTACTGTTTCATATAAAAGGCCTCTATAATGTTCATATGATCCACACAGTCGCTCTGACAGACTGTAATACACTACAGGAAGCGTAGGGGGCGATACGGCTTCTACTGTTTCATATAAAAGGCCTCTATAATGTTCATATGATCCACACAGTCGCTCTGACAGACTGTAATACACTACAGGAAGCGTAGGGGGCGATACGGCTTCTACTGTTTCATTTAAAAAGCTCTATAATGTTCATATGATCCACACAGTCGCTCTGACAGACTGTAATACACTACAGGAAGCGTAGGGGGCGATACGGCTTCTACTGTTTCATTTAAAAAGCTCTATAATGTTCATATGATCCACACAGTCGCTCTGACAGACTGTAATACACTACAGGAGGCGTAGGGGGCGATACGGCTTCTACTGTTTCATTTAAAAAGCTCTATAATGTTCATATGATCCACACAGTCGCTCTGACAGACTGTAATACACTACAGGAAGCGTAGGGGGCGATACGGCTTCTACTGTTTCATTTAAAAAGCTCTATAATGTTCATATGATCCACACAGTCGCTCTGACAGACTGTAATACACTACAGGAAGCGTAGGGGGCGATACGGCTTCTACTGTTTCATATAAAAGGCCTCTATAATGTTCATATGATCCACACAGTCGCTCTGACAGACTGTAATACACTACAGGAAGCGTAGGGGGCGATACGGCTTCTACTGTTTCATTTAACCCTCCTGTTATGTTCATTTGTCAGGAACAGCCATGGTGTTCCCGGGTCAATTTGACCCGGTACATGTTTAATTACCCAAAAGATGTCTGAAACCAAAAAAATCCTAACAAGCAGTGTGAATATTTAATTACTAACTCCATTACTAATTATTCTACCAATATTTAGTGCAATGGTGTTCTTTACCTGTAATAGGTAATGGTTCAATTAGGATAATTCACTCGTTTTTCATTTAAAAAAATGCATGTTCAAACTTTTTTTTTAATGTTTCACTACTTTATTACTTTTGAAATGCCAACATAAAAAACACAATAGTTTTACATGCATGCACTATGAACCAGAAATGTACTACTATCTACTCAGCACACGAGTGACATGTCATCACACTGTGCTTTGTGCAAATGAATTTTGCACATTTCACACAGGTCATGCTTGTCTTGACATCGTCAGATGGCCTGCAGACCTGGCACCAGCCTTTCATCCACTGTGATATTAGGGCTTGGGTTGTAGAGTAGTGGATGTTGCTCTACCCACTTGTCCCACACTGTCCTAATAGCTGCCAGCTTGTCTCTCTGGTCTATCAGCCCTTGTCTCTCGATTATCAAATCGAATTACTCTGGAGAAAATATGAAAAGTCTCCAGAGACATTGTGGCTCGAAATATAGCCCTGCCTGTCTCTGCATCCCACAGACCGACTGTCAATTCATCCTTCGACTTATAGACCCCCGCCAGGATGAGGAGCCCCAAATATGCATCTAAATGTCTTTTGTCCAGCTCCTTCGACTTCTCCCCCAAAACACGCCTCGCTTCTAGATTTGCCATTTCCAGAATGATTTTTTTGTATTGAATCTGGCATGACCAGCTCAAAGGCTGACTTGATGTCAGTCACACAACTCAGTGCCATCCTAGTGGGCCCTGGCACTGTCTTTATTATGTTTTCTGCAGACAGTTTTGCCTGACGCACATTTGGGGATGAAGACCACTGTATTTCACCATTTTTTTGACACGAATGTCTTGCTTGGAGGAATAGGAATAGCAATTCCCTCATCTGGTTCAAAATCAGAATCATCAGAATCAGAATTTAGCTCAAGATAGTCATCGTCTTAAGACACATCCTCCTCTGTTTCACTGTCATGATCAATGATGACTTCCAGAGCCTCCTGGACTGTCATCCTTTTGCTTCAGCTGCTCATTTTGTAAAGGTCTGGTCTGCTTGACAGAGTGTAATGTTGGGTGTACTCTCATGCAGAGGATTTTACATTTTGCCCCTCCCCTGTTTAGTGTCCACCGAATGTGGGTGTAGTTTACCCGCGAGAACATAAATGGTTTCTATAAGGTAAAAGTCATAACATCTGCACCTCTCTGTGTGTGTGTGTGTGTGTGTGATTGGGGTGAAATATGTCTCACAGTTGCAAAGAAAGAAATACTCTGACATTTTTGACACCCTTTTACCTCCAGTTTGACTGCTGGGTCATATTGACCCGAACAGTATCTATGTGATATAAACATGCAGGGGGTGGTTACAAATATGTGAGATGAACCATTTTCATATTATATGTTGATTACACAATTTAAGGCAAGCAGAAGAAGTTTCATGCTGAAAAAATACTTTTAACTATTTTTCCTAGATCTTCAAACCTTGAAACGGGTCAATTTGACCCGTAACATAATAGGAGGGTTAAAAAGCTCTATAATGTTCATATGATCCACACAGTCGCTCTGACAGACTGTAATACACTACAGGAAGCGTAGGGGGCGATACGGCTTCTACTGTTTCATTTAAAAAGCTCTATAATGTTCATATGATCCACACAGTTGCTCTGACAGACTGTAATACACTACAGGAGGCGTAGGGGGCGATACGGCTTCTACTGTTTCATTTAAAAAGCTCTATAATGTTCATATGATCCACACAGTCGCTCTGACAGACTGTAATACACTACAGGAGGCGTAGGGGGCGATACGGCTTCTACTGTTTCATTTAAAAAGCTCTATAATGTTCATATGATCCACACAGTCGCTCTGACAGACTGTAATACACTACAGGAGGCGTAGGGGGCGATACGGCTTCTACTGTTTCATTTAAAAAGCTCTATAATGTTCATATGATCCACACAGTCGCTCTGACAGACTGTAATACACTACAGGAAGCGTAGGGGGCGATACGGCTTCTACTGTTTCATTTAAAAAGCTCTATAATGTTCATATGATCCACACAGTCGCTCTGACAGACTGTAATACACTACAGGAAGCGTAGGGGGCGAAATGGCTTCTACTGTTTCATATAAAAGGCCTCTATAATGTTCATATGATCCACACAGTCACTCTGACAGACTGTAATACACTACAGGAAGCGTAGGGGGCGATACGGCTTCTACTGTTTCATTTAAAAAGCTCTATAATGTTCATATGATCCACACAGTCGCTCTGACAGACTGTAATACACTACAGGAAGCGTAGGGGGCGAAATGGCTTTTACTGTTTCATTTAAAAAGCTCTATAATGTTCATATGATCCACACAGTCGCTCTGACAGACTGTAATACACTACAGGAGGCGTAGGGGGCGATACGGCTTCTACTGTTTCATTTAAAAAGCTCTATAATGTTCATATGATCCACACAGTCGCTCTGACAGACTGTAATACACTACAGGAGGCGTAGGGGGCGATACGGCTTCTACTGTTTCATTTAAAAAGCTCTATAATGTTCATATGATCCACACAGTCGCTCTGACAGACTGTAATACACTACAGGAAGCGTAGGGGGCGATACGGCTTCTACTGTTTCATTTAAAAAGCTCTATAATGTTCATATGATCCACACAGTCGCTCTGACAGACTGTAATACACTACAGGAGGCGTAGGGGGCGATACGGCTTCTACTGTTTCATTTAAAAAGCTCTATAATGTTCATATGATCCACACAGTCGCTCTGACAGACTGTAATACACTACAGGAGGCGTAGGGGGCGATACGGCTTCTACTGGTTCATTTAAAAAGCTCTATAATGTTCATATGATCCACACAGTCGCTCTGACAGACTGTAATACACTACAGGAAGCGTAGGGGGCGATACGGCTTCTACTGTTTCATTTAAAAAGCTCTATAATGTTCATATGATCCACACAGTCGCTCTGACAGACTGTAATACACTACAGGAAGCGTAGGGGGCGAAATGGCTTCTACTGTTTCATATAAAAGGCCTCTATAATGTTCATATGATCCACACAGTCGCTCTGACAGACTGTAATACACTACAGGAAGCGTAGGGGGCGATACGGCTTCTACTGTTTCATTTAAAAAGCTCTATAATGTTCATATGATCCACACAGTCGCTCTGACAGACTGTAATACACTACAGGAAGCGTAGGGGGCGATACGGCTTCTACTGTTTCATTTAAAAAGCTCTATAATGTTCATATGATCCACACAGTCGCTCTGACAGACTGTAATACACTACAGGAAGCGTAGGGGGCGATACGGCTTCTTCTGTTTCATTTAAAAAGCTCTATAATGTTCATATGATCCACACAGTCGCTCTGACAGACTGTAATACACTACAGGAGGCGTAGGGGGCGATACGGCTTCTACTGTTTCATTTAAAAAGCTCTATAATGTTCATATGATCCACACAGTCCCTCTGACAGACTGTAATACACTACAGGAAGCGTAGGGGGCGATACGGCTTCTACTGCTTCATTTAAAAAGCTCTATAATGATCATATGATCCACACAGTCGCTCTGACAGACTGTAATACACTACAGGAAGCGTAGGGGGCGATACGGCTTCTACTGTTTCATTTAAAAAGCTCTATAATGTTCATATGATCCACACAGTCGCTCTGACAGACTGTAATACACTACAGGAAGCGTAGGGGGCGATACGGCTTCTACTGTTTCATTTAAAAAGCTCTATAATGTTCATATGATCCACACAGTCGCTCTGACAGACTGTAATACACTACAGGAAGCGTAGGGGGCGATACGGCTTCTACTGTTTCATTTAAAAAGCTCTATAATGTTCATATGATCCACACAGTCGCTCTGACAGACTGTAATACACTACAGGAAGCGTAGGGGGCGATACGGCTTCTACTGTTTCATTTAAAAAGCTCTATAATGTTCATATGATCCACACAGTCGCTCTGACAGACTGTAATACACTACAGGAAGCGTAGGGGGCGATACGGCTTCTACTGTTTCATTTAAAAAGCTCTATAATGTTCATATGATCCACACAGTTGCTCTGACAGACTGTAATACACTACAGGAAGCGTAGGGGGCGATACGGCTTCTACTGTTTCATTTAAAAAGCTCTATAATGTTCATATGATCCACACAGTCGCTCTGACAGACTGTAATACACTACAGGAAGCGTAGGGGGCGATACGGCTTCTACTGTTTTATTTAAAAAGCTCTATAATGTTCATATGATCCACACAGTCGCTCTGACAGACTGTAATACACTACAGGAAGCGTAGGGGGCGATACGGCTTCTACTGTTTCATTTAAAAAGCTCTATAATGTTCATATGATCCACACAGTCACTCTGACAGACTGTAATACACTACAGGAAGCGTAGGGGGCGATACGGCTTCTACCGTTTCATTTAAAAAGCGCTGTGTGCTTTCTGGGAGGCTCCGTCCCGAGTTGACTGGGATGCTGAATCTCAGTGATGAAGCTGACACACTCTCTTTTAGCTTTTTACCTGTTGGCAGAGTGGAGAGACGTGGGCTTCTGGGAGTTTTCTGCTACACGGGCCTCATCCACTGCTAGTCACACCTCCAGGTGAGGCCATCTCTCGAGACTCTGCTGACAGCTCTCAGGAAGGGAGTAGTGTTGGTGATAACAGCCGTTTAACTGTGAGACAGAGTGCAGGACAATCAGACGCCTGTCACAGCTATTTTTTTTTCTGTTAGCTTGGCTTTCGCTAACTCATCACAAAGGGAATTAGCAACGAAATGCTAAAATAATCGTTTTCTCTTTGGGCCTAACGATGTCTGAGGTCTTTCTACATGAGTTTGAGCTATACAGCCAAAGCCAAGCTCTTCATTTAGGAATGGAGGTAAGTGATAGGCCATAAACATGTTACATTAGCATAGCTAACATCATTTAGTGGTGATCTAATAGTAAAGAATTCATTAGACTGTATAACAAACGTGGCTCGCCGCCACCCTCTAAAGGCCTCATTGAACCTGGTAGAACAACAACTCTAGTTGTAAAAACTATAGCTTGTCTCAGTCAATAACTTTCATTATTTGAACGACCCCATTTCCAAAAAGTTGGGCCGCTATGAAAAATGTAAATAAAAACAAAATGCAATGATGTGCAAATCATCCAAACTATAATTTCATTGAAAATAGTACAAAGACAACAGATCAATGTTGAAACTGAGAACTTTCATTGTTTGAAAAATGTATGCATGTGTTAAATTTGATGCCAGCAACATGTTCCAAAAAAGTTGGGACGAGGAACCTAAAGGCAGTGTAGAACCTGGACTCTTTTAATACGGAGCAGTGCTGCTGTAATACATGCAGAATGTGGTTTGGCATCAGCCTGCTGAAATAATCCAGGCCTTCCCTGAAAAAGACGTCGTCTGGACGGCAGCAGATGTTGATAAAACATGTTTATATCATTCAGCTTTAATGGGGCCTTCACAGATGAGCACGTCACCCAGGCCATGTGCACTAATGCCCCCCTAAACCATCATGAATACTGGCTTTAGAACTGAGCACTGATAACAAGCTGAGTGGTCTTCAGCCCGGAGGACACAGTGTCCATGATTTCCAAAAAGAATTTCAGATGTTGATCCGTCGGACCGCCGGACACTTTTCCACCTCCCCTCAGTCCATTTTAAATGAGCTCAGGCCCAGAGAAGGTGGCAGCGTTTCTGGATCCTGTTTATATTTGGGTTCTTCTTTGTGTTTTAGAGTTTAACAGCGTTTGTGGATGCAGTGATGAACTGTGTTCACAGACAGTGGTTTTCAGAAGTGTTTCTGAGCCCATGCAGTGATTTCCACTACAGGATCATATCTGTTTTTAATGCAGTGCTGCCTGAGGGCCCAAAGATCACGGCCAGCAGATACTGGTGTTCAGCCTCGTCCCTCACAGACAGAGACTTCTCCAGATTCTCTGAGTCTTTAATGATATTCTGCACCGTAGACGATGAAAAGCTAAAGTTCTTTGCTGTTTTATGTTGAGGAACGTTCTTCTTGAGTTGTTGCTCTATTTGATGGTGCAGTCTTTCACAGAGTGGTGACCCCTCCTCCTCTTTACTTCTGAAAGTCTACGCCTCTCTGAGACGCTCTTTATACCCAATCATGTTACTGACCTGCTGTCAATCAACCACCAGGTGTTTTTAGCATCACACAACTTTACCAGCCTTTTTTCTTGCCACTGTTCCAACTTTTGTTGGCATCAAATTTAAAACATGCATACATTTATGAAAAACAATAAAATTTCTCAAGTTTCAACATTTGATATGTTGTCTTTGAAGCATTTTCAATGAATAGGGGTTAAATTATTTGCACATCATTGCCTTTTGTTTTTTTTTATTCACATTTTTCACAGCATCCCAACTTTTTTGGAAATGGAGTTGTAATATAATGAATATTTCCTTCATTATTTTAGTTCTATGTCGGTGGAACGCTTTGCATGCCTGGCGGCGCATCGGTGCATTCATGCCGCCATTATGGAAGCAAACCGAAATGTAGAGTTAGCTCTTTGGTTTTACATCAAAAAATGTGGTTTTAGATGAATTAGCATTCATGGGATGCCTCCAAGCTTGGACTGCAGTCAGTGTTTATGCATCTTGGCTTCCACTCGAGTGTGTTGTGCATTCACAGAATGGCTCCTCTAGCCCCTCCTCCCTTCCTCTGTGTGTGTGGGTGAGCTGAACCCCCAGCTGTATGGGGGTGACCTCGTCTAGCCTGAGCCCAGACAGACACTGAGGCAGAAGCAGACTGATCCCCAGGTAGAGGCTTGCCAGCCGAGCGGCGGCCCATGATGCTTCCTGGCACCTGTCTCCTCCGATACTGCACTCAGGGCGGGAGAGCAGGGGTGGGGTTTGGGGGGATTTGGGAGGGGTGTGGAGGGTCATGTCCTGGACAAGCCCCCTAAAGTGCACAAGAGCTGACATTTCAGACTCGCAAGCCACCTCACCGCCTCAAGAACACTCAGCATGCACTCGAAATGGTGGTTCCTTCAATGTGCACTCTGGAGTTTACATAATATATCACGTACCGTATATATGAGACCATCATTATCCTCAATGAATAAAGACCCTTCTCTCGTTTCTCTTCTGTACAAAAGTTGCATTAGTTTCTATCACAATGAGCTCTTATATCAATTCATAAGTGAAGAAAAAATCAAAGAGATGGAATGATGTTGGGCCATTTCTTTCAGGACATTTATTGTGAAATGCTTATGCAATGTTAGTGCCAGCTGCAGCCTCAGTACCTCACAGCCACAGCTATACAATAAATCATGAATGTGACCACCTCGTTTTTAGGGGCTCAAAAGTCACTAGGCAACTGTCGGATCAGCTGCTCCACGGCCAGGTTGGAATAATTCCCTCCTTATTTCACCCTCAAGCAAGCAGAAAAAAGGTCAAGACTTGATTTCAAGTGAGGCATTTCCATTTATAATCTGCATTTATTCGCTCTAAAGAGCTTTCCTGCCAGTGAGGCAAGCCATCATTAGGCTGAAACATCAAAACAAACCCATTGGAAAGACAGCAAGAAGATCAGTCATGGCCAAATCAACTGTGGGGTCCATTCTTAAAAAGAACGAATGCACTGGCAAGCTCAGAAAGGCCTACAAGACCATGGAAGTCACCTGTGGTGGATGACAGAAGTTATTTCCCCGGTGAAGAAAAGTCCCTTCTCAACAGTTGTTTGGCCTATTTGTCTCAAAGTCAACAGACTTCACCAGAGTAAAGCATGGTGGTGGTAGTTTCCCAGCATAGGCTTGTATAGCTGCCAATGGAACTGGCTCCCTTGTATTTTTTGATGATGTAACTGCTGACAAAGGCGGCAGGATGAATTCTGAGGTGTACAGAGCTTTATTATCAGATTCAGCCACAATGCTTCAAAACTCTTCGGACGGCACTTTACAGTGCAGCTGGACAATGAATCGAAGCTCCTGCGAAAGCAGTGGTATGTTCTGCAGCGGCCAAGACCTCAGTTTTCACCTCCTGAAGTGACTTTCTGACCTCAAAGCATTTGTAACCAAGTAGTGAAAATAACCGTTTCATTTATGGTTTTAGCCCGTCCAGTTACTTTTGAAATCCTAAAAATGGGGGCGAGGGGGCTGTGTATTAAAATGGTTGCGGTACCTGAACTGAGTACATATTTACCCTCAAAGCTTAGAGTTTGAGCAAAGTTTGAGCTCTTATTCATCATCAACTCCAGTGTGTGGACAGGTGAAATAACCATATGGACTTGACTGAATGTTACGTCCAGTTTTTCATATTGTACAAGATCATCACTCTTATATGAGCCACGCATTAGGCTACCGATTTAAGCGCACCAACCTGAAGATGGGATTTTGTATTAGCAGAATTGAATCTGTGGTTAAAGCAGACGTTTGTAGCTCAGTCTCTTTCTAAAAGACATATCTAGAATCGGAGCCCATCTCCTCGTGCCCCCCCATTACAATTTAACCCCTGTGAGTGATCAGACTCCCTCGGCTTAGCAGTTAGGATTATTAATGCCAGAATTTGCATTCCGCTTCAAAGGCGAAATGCCGAAATATCTGCGGGAGGCCTCCAACCCTTTTCATTTCCTAAGAGTCATGAATGACCCTCGCTTGGCTTACACGGAAACGAGACGTGGTAGGACGGCCTGACATGGTCTTCGTTTAGCATTGCCAGAAGGTCCCGTCTCTCCTAAAAGTGCACAAAAGCTGACATTTTAGACTCGGAAGCTGCCTCACCGCCTCGAAACACTCAGCACAGATTTATAATGGGAGTTGATTATGTATGTAATCGCATCTGCTTTTCGACCATTCGTGCTAGGCCGCGGTCACACTAACAGGCCAGGACAGGGCGAACGTGGGCAGCTAATAAGATCCGATTTCATCTCATTTTTTCGGTCGGTGAGGCTGAAGCAGGAGGCAGAGACCCGTACCGCTGTCTGAAAGGAGAGGCGTCGTGCATGCGTTCTGCAGTCTGGTGGACGTGTTTGTATCTAAACGACTGCCACGCTGATGGAGACAACAACAGCGAAAGCAGCAGCAGCAGCAACAAAGACAAATATCACAGCCTTGACAAAACGTAAATGCTTAAATATCGCTTGTGCCGAGTGGCAGGGAGCCGAATTCCACGTTTTCGTGGGCGGCTTGTCTGAGCGCTGCGAGACACACTGTTAAATATGCTTTTCTTGAACAGAGAAAAAAAGGTCAGTTCTTTATTATTTCTCCGAGTATATATGTACACACATACGCAATCGCACTTCAGACAGAGAAATAATGGCCACCGTCCATCTATAATTCATGGCAGAGGAAGACAATAATGCAGTTATTACTAACGCATGCATTAAATATCAAAGTATCCAGTGGGAAGGAAAATAAAAGAGGCCGAGAAATGCAGAAAAGGAATTGCTTCTGCAATAACTGTGTTAGGAATTGTAGATGAGGCCTTCGAAGTTAAATCCGACGACCTGCGATGACTCGTCCTTGCCCGGGAAGCTCTGATAAAGACTACAGGGGAAGCTAGCAAGTGGCTACTCCAGGAATTCATCACAGAATTCTAGGGGGTCGTCCGGATGTTCCCAGGGTCCTTTATTTGGCCTTTGCAGTTTTTAATAAACTGTTCTATATTCCCAGGGTTATTGATATTGCACTCATTTTGCCTATTTGAAATTTTCTGGGAAAGAAACTTTGACCACATGGTCCCCTGTCTCAGCCCCGTGTTGTCCCAGTCTCATTTCCTCAATGTGACAAATAAGATTATCCATAGTTATGGTATATTCACAAATCTAAATATTCTCATATTATAAGTTCAGGAATGCATATCCAACATTTGGGTTTGGGACATTCTGAATTAATTCCTTTATTGCAAAGCATATGGTCAACAGGACATGTACAGTACTGTTAATATCAACTTTAATATCAATTTTCAAAATTTGGGGCCCTTAGAACATAGGACCTTCAGAAAATAGGGTGCCATGAATATAGGACCTTCAGAAATAGGGCCCTAGGTAAATAGGGTTCCATGAACATAGGGCCTTCAGAACATAAGGCCTTAAGAACACAGGACCTTAGAAAAATAGCATCCCACGAATGTAGAACCTTCAAACATAGAGCACTAGGTAAATAGGGTTCTCTGAACATAGGACCCTCAGAACATAGGGCAGGGAGAACACAGGACCTTAGGAAAATAGGGCCCAGAGAGCAAAAATAGGATCCTGGGAAAATAGGTTATAGAGAACATAGGTCCTTCAGAACATAGGGTCCTAAAAACACAGGAACTTCGTAACATAGAGCCCTGAGAACATAGGATCTTGGGAACTCGGGGACCTGAGAGCACAGGACCTTCAGAACATGGGCCCTGAGAACATATGACCTTGGGAACATGGGCCCCTGAGAACACAGAGCTTTAGGAAAATAGGGTCCTAAGATCATATGACCTTCAAAACCTTGGCCCTAGGCAAATAGGGTACTGAGAGCATAGAACCTTCAGAACATAGGGCCCTAAGAACGCAGGACCTTCAGAACATAGGGCCCTGAAAACATAGGACATTAGGAAAATAGGGCCCTGAGAACATATGACCTCCAAAAATAGGGTACCAAGAACATAGGACCTTCAGATCAAAAGGCCCTGAGAACACAGGACCTTGGGAAATGAAGGCTCTGAGAACACAGGACCTCTGGAACATATGTTCCCCATTTTAGCTAGCTAGGTTAAGCTTTATCATACCTTTCTTGCCATGTTCGCAGTGTAGGTGTTGGTGAGATGATCGCTTGTTAATGGTAAACAGGCCATGGATGGACATTTCGTCCTTGTCGCTGTAGCGCTGTCCGAGGTGGGAGGTAGCCAGCAGGCAGAATGTGCTGCTTGTGGCAGCTAGCGTGATGCCGTTCTCCTGTACGGCTGACTGCACTCGTTTTTACTGTCTGTCTGGATATTTTTTACCCTCCCTCCGTCCTGAATTCCTCTCTCAGATAATGAATCAGTAGTTTTTAGGGGACAAGCTGTCCCTGGTTTCAAGTATTCATGCCCCAAAGGTGGTTTGCCAAAAACTCTGACTCTGTTTTCTCTCACATTCATATTTGTGCTAATGCGTGGAAAATGCAAATATGGTACCTCACAGATTTGCGTTATATTTACACACACACACACACACACACACACACACACACACACACACATGAATAAAGGATGTCTGTCGGGGGGTTTTGTCACCGTAGCCCACGCTAATTTGAGCTGACGTGAGTTTTGTCAAGGGCCAAAATTCTTTTCTGTCAAGGCAGAACCTGCAATGGGTCTCCGTGTTGAATTATTCCATTCACAGCACAGTTCTCCATCTATCCCTGTGACCTCTGTGACCGCTAAGTCTGCACAAAACATATTAACCCACAGGGATTACTGAGGTTAGCCAACACAGGCCAACCTCAGTGGTTAGCCAATGCAAAGTCAAGGTGACTGCTGAATATACTCTAACGAGTTTTTCACGCTCAAAAGTTTTAGGTCTCAAACACAAAAACAACATTATACTGATAAAGATAAGCTGATAGCAGCAGATAATCCTCAGAATCCTCAGAAGACACGTTTACCAAGTTCTGACTGAGTTCTTTTTGTATCCTTACTCAATGCATTCCTATTCATCAAATTCATCTGCTTGGGGAAGGGGTCCGGAGCCCAACCCATGTTGTTCTCCCACAGGTTGCATGAAATTTCCACCAGATAGTTCTCCAAATCTCCAAAACTCATATAGTACAGCCTTGATTAAGAACTTGACCATCAATGTAGTGGAGGGTAAATGCATGTAAACGACCAAATAGGGCCCTGAGAACATAGGAACTTTGGAACCTAGGGCCCTCAGAAGACAGGACCTTAGGCAAATAGGGCCCTGATAATGTAGGACTTTGGGTACATAGGAGCCTTTGCAACATAGGACCTTGGGAAAATAGGAACCTTTGGAATATGTACGTTTTATGAGTATAGCTTACAGATAACACAAGTAAAGATTACAGACGTTTTTCCACCAAAGAAACTAAAAACAGTAACAATCATTTACATTTCAGCAAGTCAGGTAAGTCAACTTGCTGCCTTTACATCAGCTAATCATAAAATGTTCTCACAATTAAATGAAGTTTCCTTTGCAGTGAGGAATGAGGCGAGCCAGATTGCTGGCAATGTTGAGCGATGCAGCAGAGCAATGAAACTGAGAGAGGTAGAAAGAGGAGTGTGGTAGGACCTCATCACTCAAACTGACTGAACAGTACTGTTAATGAATGAAGCGCTAATTCCAAACCATGGCTCTCTGCAGTGGTGCTAACATATGCAAAAACTAGACTAAAAAAATAATAAAACCAAATAATCTAGTCAGTTTAACGTCGTGGCACATGGTTCTTATGCATTATGGAGGTGATCGTTGACACATACACAAAACAGGGAAACATATATATCAAGCTTGGGGTTAACATGTTTACAGGTTAGTCCAAAGTCGGTGTCTATCAATGGACGTTTCAAATAAGGTCTTCATCAAAAAGATGTAAGCCTCTTTTTTATGCGGACACATATGTTTAAACAGTTGCTGCTACTATCATGTCGCTACTGTCGGAACTAAACCCCATATCTCCAAAATGGTAACTTTACCGGAGAAGGAAAAGACCTACTTCACTTTTAATGGAAGTCAATGGAACCGGAGTTTTTACAAGTCATTTTAGGTCGTTTCTTTTGGTCCATTCATCAAATTTACACACTATGTGAAGGGCAACAGACATTTTCAAATTTGTTCAAGAACTGAAAAATGAGCTATGAGCTTTTGTTCTGACAGCAACGGTGTGCAGTATTATTACTCGAACAGCCAGTGCTCATCTAAAAAAAAGTCTAAAACATGTCGATCCTTCCACAAATTATTACTTTCAATTATATGTTTGGGGGTGGGGGGTGAAAGGGGGTGGGCAGTGCATGTCCTGCCCACCTGCTCAACCCCCCCAAACTTCACCTTTGAGGACCTTTGACTCATAAGCCTGCTGAATGTTTTGGTTTCATCGGCTCACTGTTGAAACATGAACCTGCTTCATGGGAAGGATATTTACACATTGAGGTAAATTATATTTAAAAAGGCGCCAGTTTTCTTGCACTGAAACAGCATCAAGTGTTGTCAAGTCGTTCGTTCGTCATTCAGGGCAGCGTTCGTTTCTATGCAACTTTGATAAATATTGGCCAACGACTTATGCAAATATCGAAACCTTTGATTTGCAGGAAACAATTGCATATTGAATCTGCAGTGCAGCTCACATGACATAATAACATTGTAATGGTTAAAAAAGATGTGCTTTGCTTTTGTTGCCCAGCATTCTTTGATTGGGCTTTTACTCACCTTTTTTACCTCTTTTGGGAGTAAAGGGTCTATGCAGGTACATTTTTCATTCATCAAGGTATAAATGACAAGACAAGGGGTGTGAGGAGTCAAGTACAGCTCGGCTTGACCCACCATCCTTCAAGGGCAAGTGGAAGACAAGCATCGAGACTGTTCTCCGTACTGGAGCCCAGGTGGGGGAATGAACTCCCACCAGCTGTCTGTACAGCAGAGTCTCTCACAGCCTTCAAACGCAGACATGCAGGCACGTCTCTTCACACAGCACTTAAATGAGCACTGAATTACGTATTGATTGCAATATATTGTATTTTATTGCATTGCGCTGTGAATTGTATTGTATTGCACTGTATTGTGGTGTATTGTATTGCATTGCCTTGCATTGCTCAGAGTTCTGTGTTCAGCTCTGCTCCTTCTCTCTCTGTATCTACAGGGACTTTGTTTCTAGTAGTATCTGAGCTCAGGACTCAGAGAGTCTTTCTCTCCGACCTCCTGGTAACTAGCAAAGACACTTTCTCTAGACAGACAAAGCACTTCTTGAAAGTCGCTCTGGATAAGAGCGTCTGCTAAATGCTGGAAATGTGAATAAGTCAATACAACTTAGAAAATATCATTTCAGTGGATTATGGTACAGTTATAACTGACTAAAGGTATTGAGATGCACTCTTGACAAATTTGTACCTTTATTTCAGAGGGTGTACGTCCCTTATCTTGGCACTGAGGTGGTACCCTCAAGTGTGACAAGAGGGGTACTGCCCCAGTGCCAAGAGGGGTACCACCCCAGTGCAAAGAGGGGTACTGCCCCAGTGCCAAGAGGGGTACCGCCCCAGTGCCAAGAGGGGTACCGCCCCAGTGCCAAGAGGGGTACTGCCCTGGTGACAAATTCTTACCTATGTTGCTGAGAGTATACATCCCTTAACTTGGCACATTCAAGGTGTGATGCTTAGGCTTGCAGTTAGCACCATGGTAATTGGTGGGGTGTAGGTTCTACTTGGTGGCTACATTGGCCTCATAGCTCCAGTGGTAAAAACCAAGGAAGGAAAGTTCACCCATCCTTTGTCTTGGCTGATTGATCACATTCGGGGTAAGGAAGTGTTCCTCAAATCTGGTTGTAGAGGACCAGTGTCCAGCACAGTTTCCTGCTCAGACACATTCATCTAACTCCCCTGTTAATTGCCAGGTTTAGTGGATGTGTTTGAGAAAACTCCAGACACCGGCTTGAGAGAACCCTGGAGTGAGGGGCTGGTGAAAAAGCACAGTGTTGCTTCCAACCGATGCACTCAATGCAGAGAAATGGTGTTGAGGTTGCACGTTACAGGGATTACCAAGGCCAAAGAGATTTTAAGCCAGGGTTGTTGAGGCTACGCATCACCCACCAAGGGTGTTGACCAGGGCTACCCTATGTACATCCATGGTGATGATCCACACTGCCTTCCTTCAACTGTCCACCCCAGGATGAGGTTTATCCAGAGTTCTTCAGCTTTGATGTGTGTGAGTTAGCAAGACAATGGCCGATGACAACTAAAATAAGGGCTCGTGTGGGATTCAGGCTTTGGCTGTCGCCCCTCATCAGCATCATACATAATGGGGAGCTGTCAAAACAAACCATAAAAGCTTGTTGGAGCTTCCCAATCACCATCGAACAGTTGGTTTCTTCACTCCCCCCTCTCCTTCTTTTTTGCGCTCAGATTTTGCTGGATTTCTGATACCGTTTGAGTGACATGTTGTGTTGATGCCTTTACACGAATGACAGTTCATCTGGAGGCGAATGCGCAGTAGGCCTCTGGGTGTCTACTGTTCACTTCTCTGTTTACCAGCCTCTATAAATACAGTCTTTTGTCTAAACGTCCTCTCTTTTTAGCACGGCCGTGTGACGCGTCGTGGTAGCCAAATGGCCTTATGTTGAATCCGTACGTCGCTTGTGTCTGGCCACGTGACCCATGTGTTCTCCATCATCGGAGGAAAGCGTGTCTGGATGTAACTGGTGGCTGTACTAGATCCAGCAGAAGGAAGGAAGGTTGTTTTCCTGGTCCAGAGTAATTCTTAGAAGCAACGTGAGATCGCCGGAGTATCTGTCATGTAATAGCGCACCACTTCTCATCATGACCCATAAACGTGAGTTTAATGGGATCTCCAGTGTTAAGCTTTCTCACTCGCTCTCTCTTCCTCATCCTCTCTATTCCTCTCTCTCCCACACACACACACACGTCTTGCACCCAGTGTCTGGTCTCCTAATGAAGGATTTAGCCAGATTTCCGTAAAGATGCGTCCGTTAAACGTGAAAACGCATCGCTGACCCAGAAATAAGGAGGATAACAATAAAAATAATTAACGCAGGAGGAGGGTGCTGCAATGTTTTCACTCTTTTTACCCCTCTTCTGACTCCCCCCCCCTCTCTCTCTTGCTTTAAGGGTAGAGAAACCTGGCAGTTTCATTGAATCAACAGTGCCACCTAGTGGCAGCCTTTGGTAACAGTTTATATAAGCACTGGTTTGGGAGGTGGGTCCTATTTTTGACATCTGTTTCATCATTTTTAAGGTTTGGTAAAATGTCTGCTGGTTCATTACATCACATTTCTGAGGGTTTGATTTTTTTTAAAGGCTGAGAATACACAGATTCTAATATTACAGTTTAGGTAAGTGGAGCCAAGCATCACTGGCATTTTCTATGATTAGTAGTGCTTGGAATTACTATTTAGAATTTACTAGCAGTAAATGCAACATTGTAGTTGTTGAATTTGTCAGGGAGTTGCATAATTTTACCTTCAAAGGTTTGAAACTGCGTATTTTTGAGTGTTTTCAATAAATTGACACCATCGTGGTTGAAGATGAACATGTTATATGTTCATATGTTAATCCTGTGCAGCTTCGTTGATGAAAAAGTAAAGCAATATTGAATGATATATCTTAGATGTGTCCTGTATGTAGATTCTAATTCTAATATTTCAGAGGAATTTGCAGGAAGAGTTCGTATAAATATAATATTCCGAATGAAGTTGAACGAAATGAATGTCTTAGCAGTACAATGTATATATAGAAACAAAAAATAACACCAAATATAAAATGTAAAAAATAAGAATTAAGTATAACATGAAATATAACGTTAAATATGATGTGCCATATTTATTGCACAGGGCAAATTTTATATTTCGTGGCCTTCACTTGCTGACCAGAGGTGCCCAGATGTTTGCATACCTCTGTAGCTCACTCTGTTAAAATGTATAAATATATCATGACGATGTATCATTTATGAATTGTTGACTCATTATTGGTGGCATGTGTCAAATATTAAACTGCCTCCTGTAATTCCTAAATCTATCTATCACACTCTCAGAAATAAAGGCCCTAAACCGTCTCTGGGTCGGTTCCCCTCTTGTCCCTGGGGCGGAACCCTCAAGGCTTCATCATCTCAGTGCCTTCAGTCAGGGAACATAACTGAACCATAATGATCTGTTCTAAGCTGGACTGACTCCACACACCCCGCCTCGCCTCGCCTCCAGGCTTTTACTCTACTGCTCTGTTTTAAAACATTCGGTTATGAAAAGGAACAAATACCAACTTTTCACCTGGAGAACCTGATTTAAGCTCCACAATCAGACCTTAAACCCACTGTAGAACCTTCGAGGGAACATCTACAGTTTGTACCTTGAAGAACGAAAAATGTACCTGAGCAGAACCTTCATTTCTAGCAGTGCGAAGTGAACTGTGTCAGTTACCACAGTATCAGATTGTACGTCATCATCCCCAAAGCACGGTATCATATTTCCTCCAGGTCGGGTACAAAGCCCCAGTAACTGCAGGCCCGAATGCTTATCTGCTCCTCAGTGAAACTCATCCTCAGGCAGAGCCGTCCCACTCCCGCAGTATCTCTGACAGAGTGAAGGTGAGAAGGAGGCCAGGCTGCAGATAATGCCCATTGTTCTTCTCCACTATTGTTCAGTCTTCACTGCCACAACGGCTCTATAGCTGCGGAAACAATGGAGCGAGCGAAGAAGGATTTCTCCAGCCGTCAGGCTGCCAGGGTCTGGGCAGCGAGGCTGAACGCTCCAATGAGGACTGTTTGTACTTCTTTACCTAATTGGACCTTCAGGCAGGGCCATTTGTTTCTTATTATGTTCAGTATAAACGCCCAGGTGCTTTCAGGCCACAGAGGATGTGGTGTATGTGACATTGACCAGTAAAAATGGAAGCATTTTTTACCATATTCCACATTTTTGAACATTATTAAATGATCAAAACTGCAATAACACATATGGAGTCAGAAATATGGACCTTCTGACAGACCCCACCCACCAACACCACACCTGACTGGCTTAAACACATTAACATGGACATTTCACTAATTAGCGTTTAATAATTTACTAATAAAATGTGGAGTAGTTACTAGAAAGGCAAGGTTAGTGAATGAACTTGATAAAGCCTATGCTATGGAATCTCAGGTGATGCTAGGCTGCTGTTGGGTATCCCAGGTGTTTGCTAAGGTGCTGCTAGGCCATTCCTGTTATCCTAGGTGGTTGCTAAGGTGTTGTTAGGCTGTTGCTATGGTATACCATGTGGTCACTAAGTTGCTAGGCTGTTGTTATGGAATCACAGGCAGTTCCTAGAGTGTTGTTAGGCCATTTCTATGGTATCTCAGGTAATTGCTTAGATGTTGAGATTGTATCTCAGGTGGTTGCTAAGGTATTGCTAGGCCATTGCTATGTTATCCCAGGTGGTTGCTAAGGTGTTGCTATGCTATTGTTATGGAATCCCAGGCAGTTGCTAAGGTGTTACTAGGCTATTTCTATGGTATCTTAAGTGACTGCTAAGGTATTGCTAGGCCATTGATATGTAATCCCAGGTGGTTGCTAAGGTGTTGTTAGGCTGTTGCTGTGGTATAACATGTGGTCACTAAGTTGCTAGGCTGTTGTTATGGAATCACAGGCAGTTGCTAGAGTGTTGCTAGGCCATTTCTATGGTATCTCAGGTAATTGCTTAGATGTTGAGATTGTATCCCAGGTGGTTGCTAAGGTATTGCTAGGCCATTGCTATGGTATCCCAGGTGGTTGCTAAGGTATTGCTAGGCTTTTGCTATGGTATCCCAGGCAGTTGCTAAGGTGTTACTAGGCTATTTCTATTGTATCTCAGGTGACTGCTAAGGTATTGATAGGCCTTGGTATGCTATGGTATCCCACGTGGTTGCTAAGGTGATATGCCAGTGTAATTAAGATGACCGATTATTTTGGGGAGCATTTGAATCTAAACCAATTTTGTTCATTTAAAATGTTTGCTTTAGAAATGAGTCAATACATTACTAAAACTGGCAGCTGACGAAAGTATAAAGTTATAAAGTCACCTGCACATTTTCACTTGCGGGTTCAACAAGCAGCTCCTTGGTTGCCATGCATTGCTGCCTGTTTGCCTCTTTATCTCTTATCGGACTGCTAGCTCTCTTATTGGCTGTTGCCTGAGTCAGTCCTTCAGTTTTGTCGCTGACTATCTTGCCCTACATCAGCAGGCCTCTGATCACTTGAAGGTAAATCTATAGATTCATTTGTTCCCTTTGTCACCACCAGATCATCCCAACCATCAGGTACTTCAGACTGAGGTCCCGATCTGGAAATTCCCTCCCAATAGAAATGGACTGTTTGTGGTTAGTGGGTTAATTAGCTTGCTCTCCCAGTTTGAGGACCACACTGACCTGAAATGCCCCAGTAAGTAATCTACTAATGTGACCAGTGGGTTTTATTTTATCACTTTAGTGTTTTTGTCATTTACGGTTGGCAAGTGACCTAAGCTTGCGACTTGCACCAAAATGATGGAAGATTTTTGGTTGACCATATCTGGCAAGGCTGTGGTCAGGCCTATTTCATGAGGTGACACAAAGTGATCGCAATTGTCTGTCGTGACTGTGGCTTTAGAAACTAATTTCAAGCACATGAGCACAAGTCTTTGGTCTTTAAAGATCATGAAAACCATGCGGGACATCTTCTTCTGGATGCTCTTCTTCTGATATCAAGAGTGTTTGCTGCAGCAACAGCCTCTATTGTTCTGGGAAGGCCTCACACTAGATGCTGGAACATTGCTGTGAGGATCTGATGGTGGCCACGACAGCGTTAGCTCATTTGTCCTGGATCTCCAACTCCTCCCAAAGATATTGGATTAAGATTAAAAGACCCTTATTAGTCCTACAATGGGGAAATTTCACTTCCGCATTTAACCCATCCGTGAAGTGAAACACCACATACACACTAGTGAGCACACACACACTAGGGGGCAGTGAGCACACTTGCCCGGAGCGGTGGGCAGCCCAATCCGCAGCACCCGGGGAGCAGTTAGGGGTTAGGTGTCTTGCTCGAGGACACCTCAGTCATGGACTGTCAGCTCTGGGGATCAAACCGGCGAACTTCCGGTCAACATTGGCACTGGGCTTGGTGACCTTAGGCTCATGTCTGGCTGCTCCAGAGCATCCTGTTCTATTGGTGCACCTAAACTGACTCATTAGAAAGAGTCTGGGCAAACTTTCGTCTACTACTGTAGCAGAACGCGAGGAGCCGAAGGAGCCTGTGTTACCGTTACTAGTGGAAACGTGTGGGCGGATCTCTTATGCAAATAGATGCTGGGAGCCAAGGCCGGTGCTACACACCAGCCAAGATTTACTGTAAGCCAGGTACTTATTAAAATCACGTCACCCGCCTCCCTAAAATCTTTAGAAATGCTTTGTTTATTTATTTATTTGTTTATTTACGAGATGCACAAGTACAGCATGTGCTGGACCAGGCGCTACAAACCCTCATCTTAAATCTAAGGAAAGCACTAAGCCATAACAAATGTTTCTTTCAGTATGTTTGGGTTGTTTTTTTCTTAATAAGCCAAGGAATTATGGCTGTAATCAATTTTCCAAATTCACTAGCTTTTTATGCATCCTTAATTAATGAAATAACCAGAAAATGGCCAGTTAAAATGGGTTTGACCCAAATCCTGGACAACAATACTTGTAACAGCCATCGTTGGGTCAGCACCGGTCCCGGACCACCTGAGGCATGTAATGAACGGCTGTGGGATGCTGATTAACTGGCGCAGGTGCTGGAATAAGCTGGAATAACACAAACAGATGGGCAGGGTCATTCAGCGAGGGAAATACAGTCAAACATGTATTTCCTAATGTTTGTAATATGCCACATCTTCTAAATTCTAGTGGGAGAAAAGTTTTGGCTGACGGTTGGTGTGATTTCAACGCTCAGGAAGTTTTATGTGGAGGCAGGACTCAGAACAAAGCAAAACTATTCTGGAAAATTAAGCATTGGTAACATTTTGATATTTCATCTTCCAATTTTGCATTTCTAATTTTTCCAATTTAACTGGCCACTTTATTAGAAACACCTACCTTGTGCTTTCACTGACTGGCCACTTTATTAGAAACGCCTACCTTGTGCTTCCGCTCAATTGACACTTTATTAGAAACACCTAAATTGTGCTTTCACTGACTGGCCACTTTATTAGAAACACCTACCTTGTGCTTTCACTGACTGGCCACTTTATTAGAAACGCCTACCTTGTCCTTCCGCTCAATGGCCACTTTATTAGAAACACCCGCCTTGTGCTTCCGCTCACTGGCCACTTTATTAGAAACAGCTACCTTGTAGTTTCACCCACTGGTCACTTTATTAAGCACTTTTGTACTTTTTGTCTACCGTTTTAATATCAAACTAGGGCTGAAAGAATCACCCACATACAGTATGTGAGGGTAAATGAATGATGTGTGTGGCACCTTTATGTTCCACAACTGTCCGTCTCTCTTCTGTTTATTTTTACTGTTTACAGACAGAATCAGCCAAAGCATCGCGGCCTTTATTCCTGCTAAGCATTCACATCTTTATTTATTTATTTGTTTAGTTTATTTTATTTCCATACAGAGTGGCTTTGATTCAGCATTCAGTCCGTCTGCCAGGGCTTCTAGCCATACCAACACACACACACACACACACACACACACTCAGCCTTACATTGTTGTGAAGGTCACAGAGACGTCACTCACCCCTACAGCTCTTAATGGAAGCACTCTGGATTTCTAGACATGGAAATTGCATCTTGGCATCCGCAGCGTCGGTTTAATACACGTAACCCTTTGCTCCGAGAATATTTTTCCCCTGAATCTTAAAGACGTCGAGGTGTCCTGTAATTTAGAGGCTCTTTTGACTTTCACAGCCTATATTCCCATCATAACTGCCTTCACCCTGCCTGAACCTGTGCCTTTCCACTCAAGCCCCAGCACAAAGCGTGACTACTCAATCCTCCGGGACCATCATTACTGTCATTTTTCTATAGTCACAGTATGTAACTATTCAAATATAACATAATGACATACCTACTTGCATAGTTTGCATAATGAATTACATCTACATTTCATTCACTTTCTGTATTGACACCTTGTTTTACCTCATCTGCACTATACATTTCTCATAACCACAAATATTTTAATATAATACTATTATATATATATATATATATATATATATGTGTGTGTGTGTGTGTGTGTGTGTGTGTGTGTGTGTGTGTGTGTATAAAGTCAAGCAGATAGCCTTGCAGTCTCCATAGAAAACTGAAGAGCTCAGTGTCTGTAAATGTGGCACTGTAATAGGATGCCAGCAGGGCGTCGAGTGTTGTAGTGTATCTCCAGTTCTCCTTGTTCAGAAGTTGGTAATGTTACTTTCCTATCGATTCACCCGTAAAGAAACATCTGGTATTAGTGTTGGTTAGTGTAGTGGGTAACACCTCTGCCTTCTACACTGTAGACTGGGGTTCAATCCCCCACCTGGGTAAACACCCCACACTATACCAATAAGTCCTTGGGCAAGACTCCTAACACCACCTCCCTGTGTAAAATGATCAAATTGTAAGGCGCTCTGGATAAGAGCCTCAGCCAAATGCTTTAAATGTAGTGTAAGAACCGGCTGAAACGGCTGAGCAGCAACCCTAAAACGCAGTCATGAAGAGCTGGAAAAGAGTTCCAAAGTTTTGGAGCGGCAGTACTGAAAGACCTGCCCCCCACTGATGATTCTTGTCTGTGGGACTGCAGAAAGTCCAGTGCTGGAAGATCTGAGGGAGCGAGAGGGACAGTAAGGACGAAGGAGCTCACTACGGTTCGTAGAGGTGAGGCGATGAAGAGCTTTGAAGGTTAGAATGAGAAGTTTGTACTTGACATGGAAGGATACTGGTAACCAGTGAAGCCGATGGAGGATGGGACTGATAAGCGGTGTGCTTGGCAACAGTGTGGAGCAATTTAGCATGTAGACCATTGATGTAGCCGTTGCAATGATCAACGTGGGAGAAAATGAAGGCGTTTTCCAGGATTTTGGCGTCGACTTTGTTGAGCAGAGTGGAGGCGTGCAGCGTTATGCAAAAGTTATAGTGAGTGACTTAATATGGGGCTCAAATGTGAGTGAAGATTTAAAAAAGAAGCCAAGGTCATTAAAGACTTGAACTGATTCAATAGCAACACCAACAACTGAGCTGAGACTGTGGGGGATGCAGCGCTAATGTAAACCTGAATATCTTCTGCGTAACAGTGAAACTTGATTAAGAATGATCTGGCCTGGGGGTGAGATGTATGATATAAAACGAATGGGTCCCAGGACAGAACCTTGGGGCACTCCCTGGAATCAATGGATGACTTGGAACCAATCATGAAATGCCTGTGGATGAAAGTCTGGAAATGAGAACATAATGGTTCAAGCTGCAGTCATGTTCAGGAGGATGAAGATGAAGAGTGATGAATCTTCTCTATCTAACAGTCTGATGATGAATCTGGGTTTGGTGGATGCCAGGAGAACGTTACCTACAGGAATGCTTAGTGCCAACAGTAAAGTTTGGTGGAGGAGGGATGATGGGCTGGGCTGTTTTTCAGGGTTTGGGCCCCTCAGTTCCAGTGAAGGGTGATGTTGATGCTACAGCACAGACAGTTTACACAGTTACGCTTCCAGCTTTGCGTCGGCAGTTTGGGGAAGAGCCTTTCCTGTTCCAGCAGGACTGAGTCCCTGAGCACAAAGCAGCTCCATAAAGACATGGAGTGACCAGTTTGGTGTGGAGGAACTCCAGTGGTCTGCACAGATCCCTGACCTCAACCTCACCGATCACCTTTGGGATTAACTGGAACATTGATTGTGAGCCAGACCCTCTCGCTCAACCTCAGTGTCTGGCCTCATAACTGCTCTTTTGACTGAATGAGCACAAATTCCCACAGAATCTCTGGTGTAAAACATCCCAGAAGAGCCTGTTTTAGATGGAAAATGGGGCAAATTAATGCCCAACATGTCCTACAAGCTCAATGTATGTTTCACAAGAGTATGTGTGATATATGTGATGTCTGAGCTCTGCTATATGGGCCAGATTCAGGAGCTACCAGCTAATTTGGCATCCTCCCTCCTAATGAAGTCAGCACTCGGCCCTCTCACTGAATGAGAGTGCTTATCTCTGAGGCGTTTGTGGCAGCAGTTGACTGGAGTCCCTCTCCAGTGGGACAGGAGTGGTAGAGATACAGACTCAGCTCGGTTCATTCTGGAGCAGGCCTTATCGTGCACAGCGGGAGCTGGGCTGTCCACTGCCGGATTGGCAAAGCCATTGTCCCACCCTGCCGGGAGCCGAGCAGCACCACGGCATGATTAGTACCTCCTTCCTAATACGCTCAATGGTGCACAGGCCTGTTTGTGCACTAACATCCTAAAAGAACAGCTAAAACATTACTTACTTTCCTTCATAAACAAAGAAATGTGCATATTTTTACCAAAACAAGTTTATCAAGATAATTCATACAGCCATATCTCCTACTCTCCTACTCTATCTCCTCTGCAGTTGTCTATGGACTAATATCTCTAGTGTATAGTAATCTCTTCTAGTGTATATGAGTGTTTTTTGGAGTCATTTATGGGCTAATATCTCTTAATTTAGTGTATATGAGTGTTTATTGCAGTCATTTATGGGCTAATATCTCCTAATTTAGTGTATAGCAGTGTTTATTTCAGTTGTTTATGGATTGATGTCTCCTAGTTTAGTGTATCGAAGTGTTTATTTCAGTTGGTTATGGAGTAATATCTCCTATTCTAGCATAGGAAAGTCGTTTATACATGAATATCTCCTATTCTAGTGTATAGGAGTGTTTCTTGATGTTCTAGTGTATATGAGATGTTTATTGGGCTTGGTTATGGACTAGTATCTCCTATTCTAGTGTATAGGAGCATTTCTTGATGTTGTTCATGGACTAATATCTCCTATTCTAGTGTATAGGAGCATTTCTTGATGTTGTTAATGGACTAATATCTCCTATTCTAGTGTATAGGACAGTTTCCTGATGTTCTAGTGTATATGAGATGTTTATTGGGCTTGGTTATGGACTAGTATCTCCTATTCGAGTGTATAGGAGCATTTCTTGATGTTGTTCATGGACTGATATCTACTATTCTAGTGTATAGGAGCATTTCTTGATGTTGTTCATGGACTAATATCTCCTATTCTAGTGTATAGGAGCGTTTCTTGATGTTGTTCATGGACTGATATCTACTATTCTAGTGTATAGGAGCATTTCTTGATGTTGTTCATGGACTGATATCTCCCATTCTAGTGTATAGGAGCATTTGTTGATGTTGTTAATGGACTAATATCTCCTATTCTAGTGTATAGGAGCATTTCTTGATGTTGTTAATGGACTAATATCTCCTATTCTAGTGTATAGGAGAGTTTCCTGATGTTCTAGTGTATATGAGATGTTTATTGGGCTTGGTTATGGACTAGTATCTCCTATTCTAGTGTATAGGAGTGTTTCCTGATGTTCTAGTGTATATGAGATGTTTATTGGGCTTGGTTATGGACTAGTATCTCCTATTCTAGTGTATAGGAGTGTTTATTGAGGTTGTTTGTAGAGTAATATCTCTAATCCTGGTGTATTTAATTGTTTATTAAGTTTGTTTGGTGTCTGATCAGCTGCTGTAGTATATAGGAGTGATCATTATAGTCAGGTATGAGCTAATATCGTCTATTCTAATGCATTTATTGAGGTCATTTATGGACCAATTCCTCCAATTACAGCATATAGGTGTGTTAATTGTGGTTGATTATGAGCTAATATCTCCTATTGCAGTCTATATGATTGTTAATGTAGCTCATTTGTTGTTTAATATCTCCTGTTCCAGTGTATACGAGTGTTGATTGCAGCCACTTATGGGCTAATATCTCCCTTTCTATTGTTTAGGTCAGGTTTATTGAGGTTGGTTTGGACTAATATCTCCTAATTTATTGTGCAGAAGCTTGGCTATATTCTAATATGCATGGGCATTTTTCAAACATTGTACGATGTCTAATAAGCTCTATGTCAAATGGCCCTGATAGCATAAAACCAGTCCAGTCTGCCACCTTCAGCAGGACTAAAGACTTTAGCAGAGTAAAAAGTGCCCTCTTGTGGTCAAACAAAGTAAAGACACAGGAAAAAATCCTCCACCCCCAGTTTTACTGTAATATCAGTTCAATCAATGTTCATAGTGATATATATGAATTCAGTGAGGAGATCCGTCAGTCAGGCTCCATCAGATTCCTATGAAGTCTTCATAGTAGGGCTATTTAAAGGGAAATTCCTTTTTAATCCATAACTCAGTGTGTGATTGGAAAACAGAGGTTCAGAGGGTTTGGTGTGAAACGGTCCAGACGTCTTTACAGTGGTGGTGATGGGAACCAGGCGTCGCCATGACTACAACACAGATATAGACACTTTATTTACCATCCAGAACCACCAGAGAACCCACACGAGTCTTCTGAGCTTATATGGAATGCTGATGATGGGAAATACCCTGATAGCAAGGGGACAGTGGGTCACTTTTGGCCTTCTGATGACAGAGCTGGTGGTCCGCTGACGTTTTGCTTAGCGTTTTTTGGGTGGTCCAGTGGTGATTAAGCAGAGTATTAGACGAAATTCCAGTTATCATCGCTCATTTTCCACTCCTAGTCCAATTTGCTTATTTGTCCTCGCTTCCTTTCCTAGTTATACTGTGTAAATTAGATAAGTAAATCATTCTAATCCAGCTCAGCGTCAACAACAACAGGCCTAGAATTTTCTTTTCTCTCAGTTTATTTTCGAAAATAAGAGTCTCTGTGCGTTTCAAACCTGTTTGAGGAGATTAAAAGCTAGTTAGAACTTGTAAGCAGGACAAGATCTGGGTGGTCCGAGGGTGGACCAGCAATGGCAAACACTCAGGGGGTTGCCGACTTTATCAAGACAGCGGACCGATATTTGCTCGCCATCTGGCTAGTGGAAAATCTGAAATAATACGTTATCTTTGGGAACTATTTGGCCTCACAGCGCCCTGCACATCATGTATCCCTCCACCATGAATGGAGTTTAAGGCCGAAATCTTCTCAAATCTGTTGTAAAACAATATTTCAGTCATCAGGCAGTGAATTCATGACTATTTTAATATGGAATGTTGATCATGGTAAAATAGTGATCGATCTGAAAGTAGTTCCAGGATATCGCAAGCGCATTATCTTACAGCCTCCTCAGAAATATGTCCTGAAAAATGAAAAATCTACTAAATGGTCATTTTGACCAGATTTTTTGTACATTTTTGCACAGAGCTGTAAAATTGTCCTTCCTTGTTGAAGTGTAGGAAATGAAATAATATAAAATGATTGATTTGTTTGAGGCTGTGGTGTCATACGACCCCGAATCCTTGTCCTGATGTAGCCTTCAGTACTTTTCCCGCTCCAGCACATCTGATTCACCTCATCGGCTCATTACTAAGCCCTTTGCGAGGTTAAAATGGAGGTGTTAGAAATAGAGCCATAGAGCAAAAGACCGTACGCTGTGATTCACATCGACTTTATTTAGCATCGTTCCTTCTGCAGAATAATTAGTCTATTCATCTTTGCAAATGCGGTCGTAATTACAGCGGCAAGTTCTCCCGAACTTTTCAGATTTATGATTCTCGATATTTCCGTACAGGCACATTCAGTGCCTGTGTGAGGACACCGTGATCTCACCACGGACGCTTTGAGATGTTTTTGAGGCCCTGTGTGAAGGTTTAGGTCAGCATAGATTAGTGATTCACACGTTACTGTCTCAAAGACCCCTAATACGATATATTTATAGGTTATGGGTCATGGTGCAGCACTATTATGATATTTAAAATCCCTGTCCACTCATTTTCACTGCTATCTTCTAACTACTATCTGTAGACACTATGATTGTACTAGTTTAATGATTTTACTTTGATCTGGTTGAGAAATAAGATCTTTTTTCTGCTTTTTTCTGTTCGTTCTGGCTAAATTTGACAAACATGATGTCAGGTCTCAGATCAGCCCAGGCTATGATTGTTTATGCTTGTAATCCATGTTTGAGCTGCTTGTTCAGAGACGTTTTATTTGCTAGAACACAGCTTTGTTGTTGCCATGCCAACTTAGTGTCACACAAATAAATCATGCTCAGTGTAAAAAGGCCTTAAGAATTTTAGTGACCACTGTTTCATCAAAACATTTGATCATAAAACCAGGAGAAACTGGTGATGATATAATGATGGACATGATTTTTGGCTGTAAAAGTCACGTCATGCGATAGTTTCGACTGATTCATGACATCCAGGTGAACAAGCTGAGCTGAGAGACGGAGACAGACTAAAGCAGTTGATTCAGGTGATTCCAATTTGGTATAAAACATCATCTGTAGAGTGATCAAAGTTATTTCACCTGCGATAGAACTTAAATGTGGACCACACCGTTAGCAGGGGAACCTGAATCTCAGCTCCATTCAGTAAATCTGTTAAAGTGACTGTCAAAACACAAAGCAGAGGTTTTAAAGATCTACATCTTGAACTTAATATCATCGCTGTTATTCTGTCAGACTATTCTGTCTCCATATCTGTCACAACTTTACAGCGCATCTGCCTCCTGGCATCTTCAGGACATCCACTGTAAAAAGAAATGTATGAATGCGTAAAGCTACTATTGTTATAAATAGACAACTGGGATATTTTGATTAAAAACGGGAAACAACTGTAACAGCCTCCCTCCCAGACCTGCCCCAATTCATTTTCCAACCTCTCTTTACCCCTTAACATTGGGACAGTTCCTCTAAGTGATTAGGTGACCCGTATTAGTCCCACAGCGGGGAAATTTCTCCATGCAGTGAAACATCACATACACACTAGTGAGCACACACAAACTAGGGGGCAGTGAGCACACTTGCCCGGAGCAGAGGGCAGCCCTATCCACGGCACCCATGGAGCAGATGGAGGTTAGACATCTTGCTCAAGGGTTACGTCATGTACTGTCGACTCTGGGGATCGAACCGGCGACCTTCCGGTCACAGGGCCGCTTCCTGACTGCCCTTAAAATGCCAGGGTCCGACAGAAGGCCCAACGTTTTATTACACATTTCTATAACCTGAGAATAGCTCAGCCAGTTTGCATTGAAGTCCTCATAGTGAGTAATAAGCCTGGGGTTAAGACATAGATGTTTATCTCATGCATATGAAATGAGATATATGCAAATGAGTTCTGTTCTGATTGGTTGCCTTGTATTGTGCCTCTTTCAAAAAGCAGTCCAGGCGAAAACACTCCTTATAACTTCAGTGTGAGTGGGCAGATCAAAACCGCAGTAGGCTGGAAAGGTGGATGGACGTAAATGACTTGATTCTTGCGACATAACAAAAACTCAAATTTCTTAAAAGTGAGGGAAATTCAGTTATCCATTATTCACATTTACGGCATTTGCTCCTATCCAGAGCCTCTTACAATTTAATCATTTTTACACAGGTAGGCAAAGGTAGTGTGAGGAGTCTAGCCCAAGGACTCCTATTAGTATAGTGTAGGGCGGTTACCCGGGCGGGGCACTGAACCCCGCTCTACAGCACAGAAGGCAGAGGTGTTACCCACTACACTATCCAACCAGTTATAGTTAGGCTTTTATCCAGAGCTGTTCACAGTGGAAGGTGAGCGTGATATTAACATCCCATTCTAAACCTCTAGAGTGACCTGCTGTGAGTATTTATCGGATACAATCACTGAGCGGAGCGTTTTTATTAGTCTATGTGAATGAGCTTAATTATGTCTAACAGCATGTTGCCTTGATTTAGAACTACTGGTTAAGGCCTTCAGAACTTGGTTTCTTTTCATATTAGACCTTAGCTGAAACTCGGCTCATTTGTATACGAATATAATTTAATAGAGACCCTTCCTGGACCCTCTTTTCATCTGCTGCATCCCTCATTTAGTCCCCCTCCCTCTTGTCTTCAGGCTCCATCGCACTCTTGCCCTCTCAGTGAAGCCGAATGATCGCTGGCAGAAGAGGAGCTGACAAAGCACAGCTTTTTTTCAGAGATGCATTGCTGTAGCGCCGCTGTAAATCAGAGGCCTCCTGCCTCTTTAAACCCGACGGGTCATTCACAAAGCCGAGCCAGGCCAAAAACACACAGACCTGCCACGAAGTCGGGATGTGACCAGACTGCCAATCAGGCTCTCGGCCTCACTGCAGAGGAACTGGACGTATCAATTGAACCGTGGGTCTCGAAGAGGCAGAGATCTAAGAAGACGTAGGTTTAACAAGAACACAAAGGCCTTAATTTTGCTTCCCACCAAATTTAATAACCCAAATCCCATCATTCTGTAATAAACAGCAACTTTCGTCAAAACGGCCAATAAGTAGAAGCTATTCGTCTCACGGTGGAAGGAGGTGGACGTTGTCAGATTTGAAGCATCTCTTTCGAAGATGAAAGCTTTAAGTGTTGTTTCCTATGAGCAGTTTTGGTGTCTACCAGGGCGTCCAGGTGGTCATTAGGAGCCCCAGTCTGCGGTTGTTCTCCTAAACATCTCCTAAAAATGTTCCTTTGCAATACTTTACAGGTAAAACATGGCTACGTAGCCTAAAACACGAACTGTTCCAAATAGAACTGCATGCAGATGGAGAAATATGATATGCTATAAGGTTTATATGATGTTCATACACCAATTAGCCCCAGAAACCTAATCCCCCACGCTTTGCTTCTTCATTTAAAATACAAACCCATTAAAATATAAATCCCTCACCGTAAGTTGCCAACATGCAATATATTACATTATACATTACCGTTTCCATGTATTCGTTTGGCAGATGCTTTTATCCCAAATGACCTGCAAGCGAAGTTCAGGCCAAGCACGCAACTACAGCTATAAGCCAATGTTAATGCAAACGTGTTTCCATTTTAGGGAGTGTATTGTTTTTTATTTGGGGTTGAAAATATTTGGCATCTTTGCCAACCCGTTCCCTTCCCCACACACACCAGTATACATTAAGGAAATTACAGAAGAATAATCCAGTAGTAGGTCTACTGACTCATGGGCCTGCATTCCTCAGCTAGTGCCTCGCCTCAAACCGCAAATCCTTGGCACATGAAGACCCCCTTCATTAACCCAGTAGAACTGTCTTCCATGGCCTTTAGGGGGAGCCATTCACCAGAGAGTCTTCCAAACAAAGTTCTCTGTGTTTGATAAGGTACTTATCTTGTAGAAGAACTCTCACGACCTCCAGGTTCAAAGGACCCCAGCGCAGAGCATCACAGTAACCCAGAGACTACAACCTTGGCAGAGAACATCGTAAGCATGAAGTACCACCAAAGACATTCATCGTTTAGCTTTAAAACAAATGAAAGTGTTGAGAAAACAGATGAACGGTGCTGCTGTGGTGATGATAGAGGGCAGGCCAAGAGCCTGGGAGAACTTGAAAGACGAAAGAAAGGAAGAGTAATTAAGCCACATATAAGCCTAGAGAGCTTTAGGGGCTGCAGGCCAGGGCTCACAGCCACCAGGGGGCTCCACAAGCACAACATACAGTTTACAAGATTTCCTACTGACCACAAATGCACTCAATCAGCCAAGGTATGTGTATATATAACCGACACTGGAAATCAATAGTCACCCAAACGGTTTCCACAAACATGCTCCAAGGACCAGGCTCATTTCTCATGCCTTATTGCTTATTGTCACTCCTACCCCTTGTTTTAGAGTGTTGGCCCTTGTTCCTGAGCTACAGGGCAGTGGTTGAGATCTTCCCTCTGAAATGAGACCCTCTAATAAAAGAGCATCACTTCATTAACAGCTACCAGC